>NC_080541.1:49904355-50204355 GCF_028640845.1 Ahaetulla prasina | reverse complement strand
TGCTAACTTATAAAATAACTTGGGTTTTTTAAAAAAAAAACCACAAAGTTTTAGTATAGTGAAGTGATATACTGTATGTCGCATATGCTTAGTCAGTCTCTTGTATTGTTCTTTTCTTATTTTAAGACATAAAATGTTCAAACACACAGAGAGGAAAAAACTCAAAGATTAAATTTCACCTTGCTGGTTTGAAATTTTGAATTCATCCCATCTGATTAGTTTCCAATATGTCTAATTTCAAGGAGTAAGTGAAGGGTTGGCATGATAGACACTGAGGAAACAAATATTCCTGAATTCTGTGAAGCTTGATTTCCATTTTTAAAATATATTTACTGTAATTTAAAACCATTGCAACTCATTCTTAATTTCATTCATACCATACATGGCCCTATTCATCTGGCTTCTAACTAACATAACATTGATTGATTCCTAGGGTGATGTTCTCCAAAGTCATCAATATTGCAACTAAATTTTGCCTGGAATGTCTGAGAATTGTAAAGCTTGTGACGGCCTTCTGGCTGAAAAGGCTTCATTAGAGGCCAAATAGGATTTTTAATGGTCTGGTTGTTTCTGGTTGTCCAGAAACAGATTTTCAAAAATGTACTGCATATTGTTTAGATGAGCAGAGTAAATGACATGATTGATCTGTTTTTAATCTTCAGGCATCTAATTTGATCATGATCAGATTTCATGTCAGTAAGGAACAATGACTAGTACATAACATTTTGATGAGCATTTAGAGCACAATAATAGTGAAATTTTTTTGCTTAAAGTAAAATTGGTGACAACCTATTGGTTGGAGGATATCTGGAAAGAAAAGCACTCATTGTCTTGTTGATTACATTGAACAGAAGTCAAGCTAATCTGTACTGCCAAATATTTAAAAGTAAATTGCCTGTTTTAGAAATAATCTAAAACAGTTTTAAAGCTAGTTTTTCACAAGAATACTGTAAAATGAAGGATAGACACTTAAGACATTCTTTGCTAGGGAGAGAGGGGGGAGAGAATGATTATTAGTATAATAATCATAATGTCACTGGAAGAATAGATAAATATACAGTACATTGTTTCTCAGTACAGTGCAGATATATGAGATCACTTTTTCCATCTTGATGTACTTGAAATGTTGGGAAGTGTGCTCATTTTATTTAAGTTCTATTTTATTTAAAAGTTAAATTTTTGCTTGAGTATGATAAGTTTCCATATTAGATGGTGAAAATAGAGCATCTATGCCAGTCGTGGGTTACTACTGGTTCACTCTGGATCAGGCGAACCAGTAGCGGCGTCAGCAGGAGGCTCTGCCCACCTGCCAGGATGCTTCTGTGCATGCACAGAAGTGTTGCACGTGTGCGCAAGCACACGCGCACCCACAAGTGAACCGGTAGCAACAGTTTTGAAACCCGTCCTTGATCTATGGTTTCTCTGTGAAGGTTTACTGGTTGTTACAATAGAAATAATGTATGATACCATTGAATGTTTAAGGTCATATATCTTTACTTTTTAAAGTGCAAAACATAATTACAGAAGGAACAATGGATGAGTTGTAAAGAAAATCCTGTTCTGATGTTAATTTGTTCTTCCTCTTTTCAAATTTAGGAATACACAATTAAAAAAAGAACAAAACAAGCACCAATTTCTGTCTGCGAAGAAAATCATTCTTACAAGGAAAGCAAATGCCCTCTTGTGGAATGAATTGGACTGTCAGTGACCTATTCAACAGAAGGTTCATAAGATTGCTGCCCTGAAAAAGTAGATTCTTTGCTTAAAATATTTTATGTCAAAGATATGAAGCAAGTATAAGTTTAAATCTAAAGTTCAAAAAGTTTCAAGTTGTTTTATCTAAGACAAACTAAGACAAAAATCTTGCTCTTATTTTCCACTCAGCCAATAGCTCTTCAGTCCACCTGGCCAATTATCCCATACTAAGATTTCAGTCATGGGGGTTACCTGTATATATGATACAGTCTTAGAGACCTAACTTCTGGAGATTTTGTGAGACATGTTATATCATAGTTACTTGAAGCAACATTTTGAAGAGGCAGCCACAATTTTCCTCCAAGTTGTAAAAATAAGGACAAATAGGAACAGTGATTTAGTCAAGGCAAGTTCAGAAAACACATGTGAGGAGTGTGTGATTTTTCAGATATTTTCAACTTTCTCATTAGTTCCATCCAGAATAATCATGAATGGAAATATTATAGAAAAGAAGATGGTGATGCTACAATTACTTTGCAAAGCATTATTTTAGCTAACTTTATCAGTGTTATTGATATTGGGGGGAAAGTGCAATACATTATTAAGCCATTTTTAAATAGGGTTTCTTTCACAAACTGACAGTTCTTATGAATTGGAACTCCTCACTACCAGCATCATGTAGAGGCTTCCCAATCCTAGTTGAAACACAAAGGACAGTAAAGGATTAGAGTATTTCTTCTTCACAGCCCCATTCTAGGTGAGGTGACCCTTGGAAATCAATGGTACACTCATGAGATACTTGATTTGTCAATCTCAATTCCATTTACCATAACTTCTTACTCTGTTGCAGGGGGCACCCATTTATTTCTTCATCATTTTCTTAGAACTCAAACTGGTATGTAGAATATTCTCTTCAATTTCCACCCCATATATATATGTGTGGGTGGGTGGGTGTGGGTGTGTGTATACACACACACACACACACACACACACACACACACACACACACACACATTAGGCTGGGCTGACAGAGTGTGACTGGCCCCAATTCACCATGTGAGATTCTATAGATTAGAAGCTGATTGTTTTCTACAATAGGTCTACCCTTTACCCATTTTACCACACTGATTTTTAGAAGCAAAATGGTTCAGTTGAGATCAGCATATGTGGGACTGATTGGGGAAGATTGTAGAGATGACACTGAAATATAATTTTATCATATTTAATTTATGTATATTACATTATTGTATTTTATTCCAATTTCATTTTAAATCGTATTTTATCTAATTCCATTTTAAATTGCTTTTATCACATGTTAGTAATAATGTGGGTCTGGTTGATATGGCCCAGAGGTGGGTTTCAGCAGGTTTTGACCAGTTCTGGAGAACCAGTAGCGAAAATTTTGAGTATTTTGGAGAACCGGTATTAAAAATTCTGACTGGCCCCACCCCCATCTATTCTCTGTCTCCCAAGTCCCAGCTGATAGGGAGGAAATGGGGATTTTGCAGTAACCTTCCCCTAGAGTGAGGTGGGAATGGAGATTTTACAGTATCCTTCCCCTGCCCACCCACCAAGCCATGCCCACCAAACCATGCCATGCCCACTAAGCCACGCCCACAGAACTGGTAGTAAAATTTTTGAAACCCACCACTGATATGGCCCAAGGGCTATTCAATAAAGTAAACTAAAACTAAACTAGAAACCCAGAGGAATAGGATAAAAGGAGCCAGTGGAAAAATGATGCCTTGCCTTTTTCTTCAGAATTTCACGAAGTGCAAATGTGAATTCTTTGACCCTTCCTATTTTTGTAAAATTATATGGTATATTTTCTTTTCTTTTTTTAATTCCATGTTTTACAAAAAGTAAAGCGCCTGAGCAAGTCACCCAGGAGACCATCTGACTGGCAGTGTCCTGCTTTTTGCAATTAGCACCCTATCTAATAATTTTGTTTGCTCAATTAAGCCTTCCCAATCAGACTTCATCAAATGAAATGAAAGAACTTGCGGCAGGTTTTCCACTAATTATCTTGTTCTAATACCGTACTGTGCCATGCAGAGAACATTGCATATCAAGCTGAGGAATAAGTATATTGAGCAGGCTGCATAATGTAATTAGATAGGTCTTCTTTCCTGCTCCTTAATACTCCAGTCATGCAGCAGCAGGAGGAACACTGCAATCATATTCAATTGTGGCTGCAGGGTAAAGGAGGGAGAAAACTAAGATAGCTATATCAAGATCAGAGAATGGAAAAGAAGACTTTTATTTCCAAACTCAATCACAAATAAGACAAAAGGATTCACCAGGGAAAAGTATCAAAATAATACTTTTCGACTGAATCATAAAGGATACAGAATACTGCCATTATAGTATACCGAGTTTAAAATTGCACAGAGGTATGTAAATTCCATTGGTTTGAGAGCCACATCAATTGTGTGTGACATAAAGTGGAGAGGAAGATTCAAGACTTTCAAGGATTGGATTTGGCTCATTAAGCATCTGAAAAGACCATTTTGCCCCACAAATTCTCTTAAATACAAACAGCCCCAAAAGCAGGGGTGAAATTGAACAGGTTCTGACAGGTTCTGGAGAACCGGCAGCGGAAATGTTGAGTAGTTTGGAGAACCGGCAAATACTACCTCTGGCTGGCCCCAGACTGGGGTGGGAAAGGCAATTTTGCAATATCCTTCCCCCAGGAGTGGGGAGGGAATGGGGATTTTGCAGTATCCTTCCCCTGCCATGCCCACAAAGCCATGCCCACAAAGCCACACTACGCCCACAAAGCCACACCCACAGAACTGGTAGTAAAAAAAATTGGATTTCACCACTGCCCAAAAGGATAACAAGAAGTCACAGGTGCTCTTAGGTGATAATTTGTTTTAATTCCTTCACCAGTTGATTTCTAACAAAGTACTTTTAATTGTTTCATACTGCTAAATTCTCTTATCTGAATCCCACTTTGGCTCATACAGACAGCAGATAAGGTTACACCGAAAGCTAAAATCAACTTGATACTAAAAAGCTTCCAGTTTTAAATTGCTTGATAATTAAATTGCTTTTGTCATCCTTTTTTTTAGTAATTTTAAATATTATATTACAACAGTAAAAACCATTTATGAGGAGCAGCTGTCCGGAGGAGCACTTGTGGATAATCTCAATTACTCACTTTGTCCTGAAAAGAATTATCAAAGAGCTGGTCTATTTGCTGGCTCAACATTCCACCATAGTCATCAGCTCCTCTTTTCATAGAACTGTCTCATGGAACCATTTTTTTCCTCAGAAGTCTGATGTTCTTTATCATCAGAACAATTCTTTCATGTTATTGTACAGGCATAGAAATATCACATATAATGGCAATTAGAAATGGGCTTGTATGGAAATTAAAAATGGTTATTATTTCCAAAAAGGATTTCATAGGATTCACTTGCATTTCTTCAAACACTTAGAAAGCACTTCAGCAATAATGTATTTTTTCAAATAAGAGTTACAGATGCTATTCTTTTTCTTCTTTCTACACATGGAAATAATATCGACATTTAAATTAAGTGCATTTTGATGTTATCTTATTTAGAAATAGCTTTAATAAGCAAGATAATATTTCAAGGTCATTTGAAATTCAGGGGCTATTCGAAGTATTTTAAGTGTTTCTAAACCAAATAATGTATTGACCATTGTGTTGCCCCCAGATAACCAGTTTTGAGACAACCGGTTCTTTAGGATACAGAGACAGTAGACTCAAATCTGAGTGAAATGCCAAAAATGATTTTATTGAATAAATATAAAGAGAGATACAAAGAAAATAAGAAATTCTAATATACAGCCATTCAACTTACCAGGAATATGTATCACTTTTTTATATGTTGCTTAAGGGACAGGGTGTATAAACCATCAGATCTGGAGATGGCCTGGTAGTAACTCTCATCATTGATTTGGTCATATTTCAGTCAACCCATTACTGAGAATATTTTTAAATATTAGTAATATTTTTAAATTAGTAGAATTGATATTCTATTAATTTAAAATTAGTAGAATATTCTGCTACTGTCTAATTTTTAAATTAGACAGTAGCAGAAAACACTTGGGGATGGTTTGATGACAAATCTTGTCAATAACTCAGGACCCCCAACACTGACATCTTATGGGAAACTTGATTTCTACCATGCAGGAATTTAATCCCTCCTTCCCCAGTATCAGATGTTAGATTAAGAAGCATGCTGTCCTGCTTATCTGAAACATTATAAGGAGAAATATAGATAAAAGGCTCAAACACAAAAGTAATATACAATGTAAAGATACTATGTAGAAAGCCTGATAAGTAATTCTGAAGGGATTTAAAATTCAAACCTTCCTGAGTTGTACACAAATTTGCTTCAACTGGCTAACTAACCTTTTCTTGATGGCATATTGCACTGATGGTTAACCTTTTTGCTATTGCATGCCAAAAGCGGGGGGAGCGCGGGGGATTGTATGTGCGCATGCCCACACCCATAATTCAATGCACCTCCATGCATGTGCACATGACACCCCCCCTGGGCTCCCCCCGCTTTTGGCACGCAATGGCATGCAGGCCTGGTAGGCCCATTTTTCACCCTCCCCATGCTCCAAGAATGCCTCTGGAGCCTGGGGGGGCGAAAATGGCCTTCTCCACCCCCTGAAGGTCCTCTAGAAGCCAGAAACGGCCCTTTTCCCAACTTCTGGTGGGACCAGAATGCCTGTTTTTCACCCTCTCCAGGCTCCAGAGCCTTTTTAGGAGCCTTGTGAGGGTGAAAACAGCCTTCCCCACCCACACAGAAGCCCTCCGGAGGCCAGAAACAGCCTGTTTCCCAACTTCCAGTGGGCCCGGAAGGCCCAAAAATCAGCTGGCAGGTGCACGCATACATGCTGGAGCTGAGATAGGACAATGCCCACACGCCCACAGATATGGGTCTGCATGCCACCTGTGGCACGCGTGCCATAGGTTTGCCATCACGGGCATATTGTATATACAGGGGAGAAAAGTGGAGCACACCCCTACCTCTTTAACACAATGCCAATATAGCCAACATGTTGGAATTTAAGCCAACTATTGTAAAATATTACATCTGGATCTTTCTTGTGATTTATAGGGTATTTCCATGTAGTTTTTCCACCCTTCCAATTGTGCCCTATTCTAGGAGTCTGGCTGGCTAAAGTCCCTGCAGTTTTCTTGGCAAGATTTTAGAAGTAATTTGCCATTGCTTGCTTCCTAGGGCTGAACAAAAATGACTAGCACAAAGTCATCTAGTTGGCTTCATGTCCAAGGTGCAACTAGAAATCACAGCCTACCAGTTTTAGTCCGATGCCCTGATCTCTGCACCTACCAAAAGTCACCAAATGTTGGAAAACAATGACTAGCTGAATCTAGACAAAATCTTTGTTTTCATAGAGAACATCTGCCCAGCATGATTTTGAAAGGCTCATTTTCAATATTTAGTATGGTACATACAGTACATATGTTCTAATTTTTATGTCTGCATTGTGGTTTAAAAAAGAATAATTATGCCATTTATAAGTGATGTTGTTTGGGGGATGCCTTCCTTCCTTCCTTCCTTCCTTCCTTCCTTCCTTCCTTCCTTCCTTCCTTCCTTTTTTCCTATTTCTAAACCACCTATCTCCCTCAAAGTGATATACTGTATATCCAGAATCATAATAAAAAATATATGAAATCCATCATTTGATGTTCAAAATTGATGTTTTTATTCCTACAATTCTGTCCCTAAAGTTAACATTAGCATGCTTTTTTAAAAAAATCAAATAAAATCCAGGAATGATTAAATTCATTATTATTTACCGTTTAATAAATTAAACATGTTATCAAACATCTGCAGTATATTTCCTGCCAGGTATCATATGAACCAGAACTGAAATGTTATAAAAAACATTCTTGTTTATTTATTGATAAAATGCAGATGCTGTCTTTCAGAGCTTAGTTTTGCAAAGTGGCTTATAATACTTTTTGTAATGCCAGAAAAGTAACAGAAAAGAAGTGAAGCCACCTGTGATCATAGCCATATTGAAAATAATTATAGCAACACCACCATCACCACTCTAAAGCTGTATAAACCTCAGCTGGTTGATTAATTAGGCAAAAGGCACATAGGGCTACATGAAAGTAATGAGGAAATTGAAGAAGCATGAAAAGACAAGCAGACAGTGATTAAAGCTCCATGGTTACAAGTTTGATTATCATTATCAAAGCTTATGCATTGCACATGTTGCAGGTGAGGATTCTATATGCATAACCCTTTTTGATCTCAAGATGAAATTGTTCCAGGCAATGATGTTAAAATAATCGAGGGAGAAATCAGAAGACTTTGCATTTTGGAAGTAAGAGGACTGAAACTCTAGAAATTGATCTTAATAGTCTGCTTCTGAAAGACTATATACAACATTATGCCTGCATTTTTGAGGGGTATGAGTATATAATTGCTCTCATCCCATATTGAGGAATTTGGGAGTCATTCAGTTATGTACATCTGTTGGCACTGGTTTAATTGCAAAGGTAGTACTTACCATGGACCCCATTTTTCAAGTCTAACCACCCAAGACAAGTAATATATAAAACCCAATCTAAGTAAATCTTATTGAGTTTAATGTATTTTATTTCTAAATAAATGAATGTGTGTGTGTGTGTGAGATAGAGAGAGAGAGAGAGAGAAAGAGAGAGAGAGAAATGTAGACTTATAAATTAAAACTAGAGCCTTCTGCAAATTATAATTAATTAGAATTAGGAGTTAATATTCTTAATATAATACTGGACATTCCTCAGGTTTTCTTCGCTTTATAAAATTCATTCTTGCCATACATAATAGCAATGATTGACTTTACCAACAAAAGACCGTTGAGATGAAAGTAAATTTGATTTTTCATTATTATGCAGTGAAAGTTGATTTGAAATTTCTGTAAAAATAAATGTGTTGCCTTTCCATTACTATTTTTCAAAATCAAGCTAACCTTTTATGAAATGTATTTTAAATCATTTATCATTTTGTATTATTAGATTTGCCACTATCGTCAACTTTACAGACCACAAGGGTAAATTAAAAACAATATTTTTATCCTTTTTAAAATATGCCATGATGACCAGTGCTAATCTATAGACTAATGTTATCCAAAATATTCATGAAATATATTACCTACTAGCTGGATTTATTCTGTAATAGTTAGTTGCTAGGTGCTGCCCTACCTGTTTTTTTGTTGTTGTTTTGTTGTTTTTTGTTTTTTGCAATAATACAAAAACTTCATTATTTCTACTTTTAGCAAAAACACCCAAAATTCCAGTTTTCCTTCCTTCTTCATTCAACAACCAGGTTTACCAGTGAATAATTATTGTTTATAAATAATTTTTATGATAATTTACATACATTGTCATTTTTCCCCCCAAAACCAAGATAGCAGTTACAAGTTTGGGTTGAGCTAAACTGAGATTGATATTGAGCTGTAACTGATGGGGGTTAGAAATGAATAATCACAGTTTCCCTGTTGAGTTTTCTTCAGGGAAGCTGGCAGGGAACTTCATAAATCTGCCTTCCTTCCTTGCTCCTGATTCTTCTCTCATTATCTTTTTTCTTTCATTTCCTCTCTGTCATTCTGTCATTATCTTCCTCCATCTCCTCTCCCTTTTTCCCTTACTGTCCTTCCTTCCTTCCTTCCTTCCTTCCTTCCTTCCTTCCTTCCTTCCTTCCTTCCTTCCTTCCTTCTGTTGTCCCTTTCCTTCCCTCCCTCCCTCTTCAGAATTTCTGCCAGCTTCCTCATTTATTTTGCTTGTGCAAAACTTGCAGGAAGAAAATCAGTGGGGAATCCAGCAGGAGGTTGCATGTCCAAGGCCAGCAATTAGGTAAGTAGCTACTGCCAGGTGGGGAGAAAGCAAGGGGGTGCAGTCAAAATGGTATGTGGGGTGCCATAGGCATTAGGAAGGATGCCTTGGTGTGGGTGTGCTCCAAAGATCCTGCACAGTTAGGGATGGTGGATGGATGAGTCGTGTAGGTCAGGAAGGGTGTCCAGGAGTGTAAAAAGATGTTCTGACAGTTAAGTACAACATGCAGAGGAGTGGCATGGATCAAGAAGCATGCATGGGGTGTTTGGGGTTGCACAAGAGGTGTCATGCAATCAGCAATGATGCACAGGGCAAGTGGTGCTGGTTGGAAAGGATATGTAGGATACTTTAGAGAAGCTGTGTGGGTTGGGGAAGGAATGTGATGAGTGGGCAGGTCAGGGAAGTTTCATGGGAACACAGCACAAATCAGGGAACCTACCTGGGGATGGCATGGGCCAGAAAGGGATCCTCACTCACTCACTCCCACCTTCCCTTTCAAGCAGGCAAATAAGTGGCTGCTGGGGAAGGGGGAAACGGCACAAGGGATTGTGAGACTGGCCAAAAAATTGAAAATGAAGATCACATGATCAGAGCAGCAGCCCCATAGCCAGACAGCAGCAAATGGTTCTGAAGCAACTACAATTTCCCCTATGTCATTCCCTTGGGAGACACAGATCCTGGATTTTGGAGTAACCTGTAAATTATCACAGTTCAAATATTGTTGCCCTGCTATGGTGAATCGTTTTGGCCAGTTAAAGATCATGTCCATAGGTTGGGAATTATTACGGATTGTACAGTAATTGAGACTAAATTGATTTTAAATCTAATAACTGCAGCAAGATTACTAATAGGACAATATTGGAAGAAAAAAGAAGTACCAACAATAGAAGAATGGATATTGAAAGTTGCCAATTTGGCTGAGATGGCGAAGATATCAGCCTTTTTGAAAGACAATACGCAAGAAAGATACTTAAAGGAATGGAAAAAATGGATTGACTATATTCAACGTAGATATCAGACTAAGAGTTATCAGACTGTTTTTGAATGATTATGATGTATTATCAGGCAAATAAGTGGCTGCTGGGGAAGTTAGGAATTGATGATTGTAGGGGTATAATCAAGTTGGGATGAAAATTTTTTAGCATATGTTTGTTTTATTTTTAACTATACCTTGTGCTCGTTCCGGGAAGTCGGGGGGAGGAGGGGGGGAAAGGGGGGGAAAAAATTTGTAAAACTTTTTGAATAAAAAAAAAAAAAAGATCATGTCCATAAGAGTTTTACCATATACATATTTCCATTTAATTATTCTTTCTGAAATTTCCAGAATAAATAAGCAATAAGAAAATCTAACATACCATAGATGCTGAGTCAAAATTAACCCATTCAGTTTTTGCATGAATAAGATGTTGTCCATTCAAAGGATGAGCTGAAAGCAAATACACATGGATAGTCATTTTAAAATGTCCTGTCCCTCTTGCTGATGATTGAACTTTTAAAAATTGTTCAATGGTTGTCAGCAATGGGATCAAGAGTGATGATGCTATGATTTCACAAATAATAAGCGGCTATTATTTTTAGCTTGATTTCCTTGCTTTTTTATAATAAAAATGTGTATATATTTGTGTAGCAACATTTTATTTAATTCCCCATTATGGTGTAAAAAAGGAGCTTAGGAACTGTGATGTATGAGCTATGAAATCTATTCTTTTGCTATACATTTCTCAGTATGATTGCCTGTAGAAATTGTTCATTTGGTGAACTTTTCTGCAGCCTAGTTATATTTCTGTCCTGAGCTTCTATTTTAGGGAGAAAGCCCCTTATCCATTATAAAAGCACATTTTTACAGCATCTACCTTTCTATACTACAGTGAATGCAAGCATAAAGATGGGTGGAAAAAGATGCTTTGTTTGAGAAAAAAAACCTAATCAACATTTTAATAACTTTTGAAATTATTAGAACATCCACTGTCATAAAAATCTTATAGCAGAGCTGTGAAGCCATATCACTTTTAATCTACAATAAAAAAATACACAAGTGGAATGACTTAAAATTACATCTCATTGCTAATCTCCTAAGGTTTTATATTAATTTAATTTGAAGATAATTCAGTTTTGATTAAATGTTTCAATAGCGCTTCACTTGCCAATTACAATTCAGGAGAGACAGATGTTCACTTCAGAATACTTCCAAATATAATTGTATATTTTGCTTGATGTAAAATCTACTCACAGGTCTTTTTAATTTCTTGATTACACAGCCACATTAGATGCTAAATGCTTTTTAAAACGTTGATTGGGTTGGGGTTTTTTGTTCCATGTAGACAATGATATTTTCCACATTTGTATCCTTTAAAAACAGTTTTGCAAAGGAAATTTGCAAGTCTGTTCAGTTTGATAACTGTCTGGGATTAGAACCCACCTCCAAAAAAAATCTAGCCATCTATCTCCCTGAGTTTACAGTGTTTCCTTAAAATAACTTCTTTGCACGTAATACCATTGTTTTAAGCAAATGCTTTAAGCAGTTTTATATGTCTTGTACCCCACTTCTTACTTTGGCAAGTCTGTTCCACTTATTGTTTTTATTTTTAATTTCATTAAAGACTAACATTCTTAAGAATGTTTAAAATCAAGACCAGTGATGAGATTCAAATAATTTAACAACCGGTTCTCTGCCCTAATGACTGGCTGGATGGGTGTGGCCATGGTGGGCATGGCCAGGGGGTATGACAGGCAGCACTCAGACTCCTGCATCCCCCTGGGAGCAAAAATGGGCTGCAGGTGGGATGCACCCATGCCCCATTTTGGGCCTCCCGGAAGCCTCCTGGAAGTGAAAACAGGCCATAGGGGAGGGCGCACTGCCTCCCCATGCCCATTTTGGGCCTAGGATGCCTCCCTGCACTTACCTGGGAGCCAAAATGGGGTGCATGGGGACTCCTGGAAGGGGCAGAGCAGGAAGGAGCAGAGCCAGCCAGCAATTTAACTACCGATTCACCCAAACTGGCTGAATTCTACCATTGATCAAGATGATCAATATGTGTACCAAGAGGTGGGCCATGAGGAAGCATTAGCAACAGAGCAAGCCTTGACAGATTACATGACATTGGTGCTCAACTCTTCTCTATTATTTATTTTATTTTTGCTAAATTCTTCCCTCAATAAACATTTTAGCATATTTCTTTTTGGCTATTTTCAGTAAAAAATAGTATTATTTAATGTCAAGTGCAAGGACTGAACTTTCTCTTCTTACATTCATATGGATTATACAGTAGAAAGGGCCAGAAGTCAGTGAGAGTGAGCCCTCATTGTATGCGATGCAAATGGTTCCAGGTTCAACCTTGATACTTCCAGGAAGCTTAAAAACTCCCACCTAAAATCTTGGAGAACTGATTTTATCCTCTATTATGAGTCAAATGCTACACTGAATGAAACTGCAGTTTCCTACATTCCTGGTATATGTATAAAAGGGTATATTGCTATCAGGTGAAACCGTGCATTGGCCCAGGTGCAAACAAGCAAAAGCCAAAATCACTAAATCTGGAAATACAATGATGTCATTCCTAGATACCAAGATATTTCAGCAAGACTTTGCAATGTTGCCATCCAGTCTCATTTCAGATTATTATAATCTTGTGGGACTATAATGTGAGATCACTGAAATCTGCAAAATTTTGAGGGTAGTTGTTGCAAGATACAGTAACCACTCATGAAATATTGCTTACACTTAATTTTTTTTTAAATTATTTCCAATGCATTTTAAATTTGAAATTGAATTTAAATTGGGAAGCCGTAGGAATTTGGGGAAGTGAGCAAATCCCTGGGATGAGCATAGAATGTGCTGTTTAACCCAAATGTTCAGTGAAACAACCACAATGGGTGTGAATTGATGCTTTCACAATATATTGTTGTTTTCCATCTAAAGTCAAACAGAAAGAAGCCTCAGGAAGAAAATGTAATGACAAAGTATATTAGCAGATGTACTGGCAGAAGAAATTTTATATTTATAAATTGGCCTTTTAATATCTAATCTGAAATTCCCTAAACAGCAGGTCTGTAAAAGATGCTTGCTGGAAGCTGAGCGTTACTTCCAAACATTTCAAATAACTAAATACAAGACAGAAAGGAGCTATAAAAGAATAGCACCGTTCTAATTTCTAATTTCTGACCTGCAGAGGAATTGGGAATTATTACAATATCGATGCTCTTGGTTATCAGAGGTGTTGCAATCTCATCTGGCTACGTGCTTCATCTCCATAATATACCAATTGACTTTATTTGTGGTGTCTTAACATTGCTTTGTTTTTATGTTTAGATTATCTTTTTAAAAGTGTATTACAGGCTTATGATTTATTTTATTTTTATTTATTTATTTGTCAAGCGTATATAAGATAACAGGTAAAAGTATAAACATAATTTGAATACATGAAAAGAGTAAGAGTAAAAAGGAATATTAGGACAGAGACAGTAGGCATGCTGGTGCACTTATGCATGTCATTTACAGATCTCTTAGGAATGGGGTGAGGTCAACAGTAGAAAGTTTAAGAAACTTTAGAGTCAGGTAGTGCATTCCAGGCATTGACCACTCTGTTACTGAAGTCACATTTTCTGCAATCGAGTTTGGAGCGGTTTATCTTGAGTTTGTATTTATTATTTGCTCGTGTATTGTTGTGGTTGAAGCTGAAGTAGTCATTGACAGGTAGGACATTGTGGTAGATAATTTTATGTACTACACTTAGGTCAGACAGAAGTCGGCGTAGTTCTAAGTTGTCTAAGCCCGAAATTTGAAGTTTCCTTTTATTTTTTATTTATTGCCTTTTTGGAAATGTTACAGTGGGGTTTGACACTTAGATCTTTAGAAATGTGTACTTCAAGGTCCTTGACAGAGTGAGAGTCATCTACAAGGTCATGTCCATCTAATTTGTATTTTATGTTTTGATGTTACACTATATGAATAATGAACTAAACCGTTTTAGAAAGAGTCCTGCTTCACATATTTTTATCTTCTGTTTCCTCTGATTTCTGCGGAAAAGGAAGATATTTTAGATTCTAAATTTTGTTTCTCTTATTCACCAAAGCTGGAAATGTTGAAATGCTGCTTAATAAACCATAATGTTTCCTTCTTTTGGAAAACTGTAGGAAATGAGGATTGCTTCTTAATTGGGTTAGTTAAATTAAAAACAGTGTGTTTCTGATAAATTACTTCCTGGAGTGCTCTTCACCACGGACTCAGGTAGCAATATAATGTATCAAATTTGATCAACAAGGAATGATATGTTAAGGAAGAATTAACTCTATTTCAAGAGAATAGCAAAGAGAGGCAGTAATCAGGAAATAATCAGGAAATAAAGGAGCAAAACTATATGGGAAGAAAGTGTAACAGCCTTTCAAGCATTGAATAATACACTTTGTAAGGACAACCAGGGTTTCATTTTAAAAAGGGGGTATGTCACTTGTCTTCTTTCCTCTGTACAAATGCCTGTTCATGCACATATATTTTCTCATTGAAAGAGAGAAAATAGTTAGCACCTGCCAGCTGCCCTTTCTGCCCTATTTTTCTCCAAACGCAATCTCCCCTGATGCCAAAAACAAAGAGTATGTACAATTTTAAAAGCAGGAAAGCAAGGTCAAACCAAACTGTTGCCAATTTTTTCATACCTGAGAAGCAGTAAAATAGCCATCCTCATTCTGTCATCTTTGAGTAGAATGACAAAAATGGAAGGAGCCATTTCAGCTTAGGCCTAATATTAGATATGCCTGCAGGGATTTCTTGAGCAGATCTGTTTTCTTTTAAGTTCATCTTGAAGCATGAAAGAACAAATGATAGAGCATCTGCCTAAACAGCCTGTCCTAGCTCTGTCCTTTCTATTTGACTGACACCTAAAACATAACTACGTAAGTTTGTAAAGCATTATGAAGCAGTAAGAAAAGGAGAAAAAAATGAACGTTTGAAATTCACCCAAGAAACCCAATAAAAGGAATGATAGAAAAAGAAAAGCTCTAAAGTATTTTATACAGTATTTCCCGTCCACTCTCATATTGCTGATCTTAAGAACTTAGAGATAAAGAACAGCTAAGGATGATGCCTACAAGCAACCAGGAATCCTCAGCTGGTACAGTCTGTAACTCAGAGGATAACCCTTGGTACATTTATTATGCACATCAATGGACTTCATTTAAAGGCACTTTTACCGCTGTAACAATACGTACTACAAATTCAAAGAGGCAAATATTATATGGTTACGCTTAGAATGTTTGCATAATGGAAAGGTAAATTATAAAAATAACATGAAATGCAAAAGGCCAGGGCTTCCTTTATTTATACATTTACGCAAGCAATTTTCTCAGTCAGTGGTGAAATCCAATTTTTTTTACTACCAGTTCTGTGGCTTGGTGGGCATGGTGTGGCTTGGTGGGCGTGGCAGGGGAAGGATACTGCAAAATCCCCATTCCTACCCCACTCCAGGGGAAGAATACTGCAAAATCCCCATTCCCACCCCACTCCAGGGAAAGGGTACTACAAAATCTCCATTGCCTCCCCACTCCTGGGGGAAGGATATTGCAAAATCTCCATTCCCACCCCACTCTAGGGCCAGCCAAAGGTGGTATTTGCCAGTTCTCCGAACTACTCAAAATTTCCACTACCGGTTCCCCAGAACCTGTCAGAACCTGTCAGTATCCCTGCTCTCAGTATCTACAGTTCCCTTCTGGCTCTTATAGCCAGATATGTTCAGATCAACCTTGTATTCATTTGATTACCTTCAGACTAGATATTTATAACCCTGTAAGTAAAAATAATAATAATAAAGTGATGTCATAGGCAATAGGGAGCTTGGTCCAGAAACTCTGCAAAGCATTCAAGCTCTTGATATAAAAAAAAGTCTTTTAATAAAGGTATCCTGAAATGCAAACACATGACATTCTATTAAGTCATAATGAAGTTAAATGTGAACATTTTTGTTTCCTTGAAGGTAACCATCATTCTCCATCACATATAAAAAGAAATACTATTTATAGAGGGAACTGATGCACTATTTTTCTCAATTACCTTGTTGTTAAATTGCATCTGTCTTTTCTCTTTGAGTGAAAAGGCAGCATGCATAGTATGAGCTCTCCAAATTAACTGCGCCGAGTGATGGTGCCTGCTTTAAAGTCATCTTATGGGTTTCATTAACTCTGACTAGATCCATGGGTGGATTTCCCCAACCACTGCTCAATACCTATAGAAAGGACAACACTGGGGCACAGATATTTAACCAGAGAACTGAAAATTTACCAATTTAATCTTCAAATGTTCTCACTAATATTAGATAGTTACCTTTTTGTGGGGGGAGGGAAGGAGGAAGAATGCCTTCAACTCAATCCTCCCTCTTGGCAAACTGTAATTTTCTTGGCAAGGTTTTTCAAAAGTGCTTTGCCATTGCCTAGAGCTGAGAGACAGTAACTGGCCCAAGGTCAGCCAGCTGGCTTTTTGCCTGGTTGCAAATATATGCTGAAAATTCTGATCAATTATTCTTTTAGGGAAACAAATACATCTTCCGTGAAATGTGACATTATGGAGTGTTCCAGTTAGACTTGATCTTTTCTCCAGTGCTCCATTCTGTTCTCGATCCCTCCTGAATTGACACACAAAATGCAATCCTGCATATATATTTGAATAAAAGCAAACTGTGAAAAGCAAAGTATATTGTATTTGTAATTTTTAATGCAAAAGAATATATCAGTGGTGAAATTCAATTTTTTTTTACTAACGGTTCTGTGGGTGTGGCTTGGTGGGCATGGCAGGGTAAGGATACTGCAAAATCTCTATTCCCACCCCACTCCAGGGAAAGAATACAGCAAAAACCCCATTCCATCCCCACTCCTGGAAGAAGGATATTGCAAAATCTCCATTCCTACCCCACTCTGGGACCAGCCAGAGGTGGTATTTTCTGGTTCTCCAAACTACTCAAAATTTCCACTACCAGTTTTCCAGAACCTGTCAGAACCTGCTGGATTTCACCCCTGGATTGTATATAGCTCAGGTTTGAAATGTAGAGTCCTTGGTGCTCTCTGAGTTTGGTTGTTTGCTTGCAGACGTTTTACTACACAATTAGATAACATCATCACTGCTAATGAGTGTGGGGTTTGCTCCTGTTTTTATACAGTAACTTGTCCGGCCAGTGTTGGTAGGATTGTGGCTTTCTCCTTGGTAGTTCTTTCATTAGGGTATTGTTTCCTGCTTGATTATTTATCTGGTGTTAATCCCTGATGGGCGTAAGCTGCTGGAGAGTTCTGATGAGTTCTGATCTTTTTTATCTCTCTTTTGAATGGGCTTTAAATGAGGTTTATGTCTATATTTCTATTGATAGCTGGTTTGTCTGAATGCCAAGCTTCCAAGAAGTCCAAATTTTCCATCATGTCTTCTGATTGCTAGTTGGTGTTCAATGTTCAGTGATGCATATCCTACATAGTGGCTGTAAAAATCTTTACACTCTTATGTTATATATTACTTCGGATTTTTCTTCTTGGGCTCTGAGTCTTTTGGTTTAATTAAGATGTTTTAGCAGGGTTCCAGTATTTGAGGGGCTGCCCCAAAGAATAGAATTTTATTGGCCAAGTGTGATTGGACACACAAGGAATTTGTCTTGGTGCATAAGCTCTCAGTGTACATAAAAGAAAAGATACGTTCATCAAGGTACAACATTTACAACACAATTGATGGTCAGTATATCAATATAAATCATAAGGATTGCCAGCAACAAAGTTACAGTCAAACAGTCGTAAGTGGAAAGAGATTGGTGATGGGAACTATGAGAAGATTAATAGTAGCGCAGATTTAGTAAATAGTTTGACAGTGTTGAGGGAATTATTTGTTTAGCAGAGTGATAGCCTTCGGGAAAAAACTGTTCTTGTGTCTAGTTGTTCTGTTGTGCAGTGCTCTATAGCGTCGTTTTGAGGGTAGGAGTTGAAACAGTTTATATCCTGGATGTGAGGGATCTGTAAATATTTTCACGGCCCTCTTCTTGATTCGTGCAGTATACAGGTCCTCAATGGAAGGCAGGTTGGTAGCAATTATTTTTTCTGCAGTTCTAATTATCCTCTGAAGTCTGTGTCTTTCTTGTTGGGTTGCAGAACCAAACCAGACAGTTATAGACAGTTATAGAGGTGCTTTTTTTTTGGAGGGCTTTAGTCGGTTTGTGTGCTACAATGATGCCATGTGGTTCAGAGGCGGGTTTCAGCAGGTTCTGACCAGTTCTGGAGAACCGGTAGCAGAAATTTTGAGTAGTTTAAAGAACTGGTAAATACCACCTCTGACTGGCCCCATCCCCATCTATTCTCTGCCTCCTGAGTTCCAGCTGATTGGGAGGAAATGGGGATTTTGCAGTAACCTTCCCCTGGAGTGGGGTGTGAATGGAGATTTTACAGTATCCTTCCCCTGCCATGCCCACCAAGCCACACCCACAGAACTGGTAGTAAAAAATTTGAAACCCACCACTGATTTGGTTGTTTCTGATGAACTTTTTTTTTTTTTTGCATTTATATCCCGCCCTTCTCCGAAGACTCAGGGCGGCTTACACTATGTCAAGCAATAGTCTTCATCCATTTGTATATTATATACAAAGTCAACTTATTGCTCCCCCAACAATCTGGGTCCTCATTTTACCCACCTTATAAAGGATGGAAGGCTGAGTCAACCTTGGGCCTGGTGGGACTAGAACCTGCAGTAATTGCAGGCAGCTGTTGTTAATAACAGACTGCATTAGTCTGTTGAGCCACCAGAGTTGAGTCATCAGGCACTTTTTTGATAAAGTGTCATGGGTATCCATTTTGTTGAAAGATGTGTAGGCAGTCTGTTTTCTTTTTCCGATATTCTGTTCTACTGTAGTGTATTTGTACTTGTATGAATAAAGTTCTTACACATCTCCTCATATGGGAAGTTGGTTTGTTATTTGGCAATGAAACACTTAATTAATGTGGGTTATTTTTCTATAGATTGACATTTCTAATTTGCTATTGTCTCCTCTGTTGATAAGAATATCCAGAAAGAGTAATGTTTGGGGGTTTTTTTACCTTTGTCACTTGTGAATTTTATTCCTTTGAAAATGTATGCATCTTCTCTGGTTATTCCTTTTTTATTATATCGATGGTGTCATCTACATATTGGATCAATAATTTTGGTTATATGTCTGTGAGTGCTATACTTTCTAAATGCTGCATTATAGTTTCTGTTATGAATTATTAGTGGGGTGATCCCATGATGTTCTTCTTAGTGGTTAATATATTTGGTCATCAAACAGAAAGTAGGAAGCTAGGCACTGGTTGAGAGGTCCATGATGGTAGGAATTTCAATGTTAGTGTGTTTGTGAAGTCAGTATGTTGTGCTGCCATGTACTCTTTCATTAGTTTCATTAGAACTGTGTATAAAGAGAGTGCTGAGAAATTGAAAAAAAACCATAATTTCATCTTCTTATATTTTTAGGTTTTTGATTTTCTTGAAGCAGAAGATGTTTGCTAGATGTGAAGAGATAATAATAGTAATCATAATTTCGTCTTCTACTTTTATATGTTTGATTTTCTGGGGGCATTATAGTGGGGACTTGATATAAGATACATATATAAATCAAGGTATATTTTGTAGAGATTGTCAACTTTTTACCTATGAAGTTGGAAGACAATGCTTCGGGACTGCTTTTTCAATGCCATAAAGGCTCATGTCTCATTTTTACAATACAAGAGAGGTGTACTTAGTAAAGAAATATCTACTGACTAAGGAAGAATAGAATACTGCCAAGCTTGCATATAGCTGAGATTTAAATAATGTCTAAAAATATTGTTTCAAAACTCATGCACACAAAAGTTTATTCTGCATACAAAAGGTAGGATAATTAATAGATTTTGCCATTGAATTACATTAACACAACAGAACCACTAACTCAGGTAATCAAATTCACTATAATGAGCTGACTAGAAAAATATTAAGATTCACAACCATAATGATTTTACTCTTATAGCTATATATGGATTATAGTGTGCTGTTAAATAAATACATTTGTTTTTAAGTCAAATGAAGTGAAATGCAGTTCTTTAAAAAAAAACTAAAAAAAATCAGTGATTATTTTAAGAATCTTGGCTCTCCCATGTACTTTTGTAGATATCAGTGTGTCTGCAGATATACCTGTAGAATTTTCTAAGCTTTGTGTCCCATATGATTCTATTTAGTGATGTATTTATTTGTGTTTATTTTAAAAAAGAACATTCTGTAATGAAAACAAGGTTTATTTATAGCATATTTTTTTATAAGATGCATGTCTAATAGATTAATTTAGAAATGATTTAAAAAAACAGCTTTATTTGGAAGTAGAACCACTTCAAGAAGTAGACAAGGGCATTGAATTAAGTTGACTTAGACTGTCTGGGAAGGGCTATATGACAACATTACCTATTCTTCTTCTAGTAAGTGGCTGTATTGTGATCAATCAAGCCTTTCATGGCAACAAGTTTTGACAGCGCCCATTGCATCTTCTCAAATATCCCCACAAGCTTTAAAAGGCTTAAGTTAACCTCCCCACCCCAACTTCATATTCAAAGTGGATTTTTTTTTCTGGCAGTTAATATTCTCACAGGTTAAAAAAAAAAACTTATCTAAAAAACCCAGAGACACATTATATCACCCAAAGTTTGAATTTTTTCATACTTACACAGTCTTTACCAGTGAAAGCCTTCTGGATTTGTTTTTAAATGGGACTTGGAAACCCAGATAATATCTTAACATATTACTCTATCATCCAAGTCTAAGGTAGATTGTGATTGTGCAATTTATTACTTGGATGTGGAGAAATCGGGGAGGACTGCAGAGCACTGGGAATAGTGTGCAAATCCCTCTTTCTAAAACCTGATTGGAGAAGGCTACATCTGAGAGAAGAAGAAATGGCTTTAATAACAGCTGCCAGAGAAGTAGCATTTCTTTCTCTAAGCCTATAATGATTTTTTTTTCCATTCTATTTCATTGCTGGATTTAAGCTACATACAGATTCAAGGAGGCCTGTCACCCTTTAATAGGCTTCTTTTTGAAAAGTGAAGGAGAAAAACAAATTATTCACTCACATTCACAGAGAAAGGAGCAATTTACAAACTACAGCAGCATAGCAAGGTACTGGTTCCATATCCAGGAAATGAAGGAAAAAGCAGTTATTAAGTTTTTTAAAAAAAACAACAACCCAGGAGATTATGATTTTCAAAACTGCTTGGGGGCAGGGCAGACATAGAGAATTGAAAATGGCAGGTAGATCCATGTGAATGGAGTTTAAATAGATCTTGGCTTCATTCCTGCACAAACCCCCTTTTCTTGAACAAATATTGCTTCAGTACTTGATATATCCATCTTCATGGAATAAACAAAGTCAAATCAAGGTCCCATAAAGTGTGGTATCACTAGTCCCACACGACATCCATATTTTCCATGAGTGTTTTAAATAAAATCTAATTCCTGTGCTGTAAAAATGAACATAGGCACATCAGCATTCCTCATTTCTCCATGTAATCTGGCCTCCTTTTGTTATTCCCTCATTATCATATTGTGAGGTGGTATGTGCCTAATTCAGGAAAACCTAAGAGACTGCATAATAAAATGATAATATTACAATATAGCAGTGATGGCGAACCTTTTTGGCACCGAGTGCCCAAACTGGAACATATGCACATGCGTGTGCGCATGTGTGTATGCATGTGCGTGCGTGCTGGTGCGCCAGAAACCCAAAGATCAGCTGGGTGGTGCTCATGTGCGTGCCGGCACCTGGTCTTTGGTTTCTGGGGCACGCATCCACGCAGGCCAACTGGTCTACGCACGTGCCGGAACACCGGAAATCCAAAGACCAGGTAGTTCGCATTGGTCGGTGCATGCGTACCGGCCAGCTGGTCTTCAGGTTTCCGGTGCTCTGGCGTGCGCACAATCCAACTGGCCAGTAGGCATGTGTGCGCCAGAAACCACAAGAGCAGTTGGCGATGGCATGCGTGCTCACAGAGAGGTGTCTGCGTGCTACTTCTGGCACACATGCCATAGGTTCGCCATCACGGCAATATAGCATGCCAATCAGTCAATTTATTACAGTCTTGGACTATTAGAACATAATACACTTGTCAAGGCAGCCCACAATCTTGCTTTATCAGTCTACTTACTATGCAAAATGATTGCATGTTTAAAAATGACAGCTTTAACTCACAATAACTTGCTAAAACTCTGCTGCTCAAGAAAGAAACCTGTTTGCCACCTCAAAAGGTCAATTAAATATATTTAGTGCCAAATTATCATGTTCCATCTCAGTCCACCTTTCCTAAAATACTTAAACAAGAAGAGAAAAGAATCTGGTATGATTTATTGAGAAACAATTTTATAGATTTCCCTTATTAATTTCTTTTAAGTTTTTGAAATTTTGGAAGAATTACAAATGGATACCAACAAAGTTGACAGTTAAAACTCAGATATCCAAAAAATTCCTTGTAGAATTTACTTCCTGGTCCAGGACTTCCTTAGGAAAATGTTCTTGTAATCATAATGAAACCACTAATAAAGATTTATCATGATCTTCGTCTTACCTAAGTTTGTTACATAATGTTACAACCTGAGTTACCCTGCAATAGTAAACATCTAATGTTATTATGACACAATAATTGTTATAATGTGACTTCATTCTTTTTTCTATCCTTGAACTTTGGCCTCCATTCCATCCAAGAATCCACTTTTGTATTCTTCCTTTGCTTGACAGTAAAAACTCATGATGTCAGTAGCAACTAAGGCAACCAAGTGTATGTGCATGTGTATATGTTGGGGGCAGTGGTGAAACCTTTTTTTTTTTTACTATCGGTTCTGTGGGCATGGCTTGGTGGGCGTGGCAGGGGAAGGATACTGCAAAATCTTGATTCCCACCCCACTCCAGGGGAAGGATAGTGCAAAATCCCCATTCCCACCACTCTCTGGGACCAGCCAGAGGTGTGCCAGTTCTCTGAAGTACTTAAAATTTCCACTGGATTTCAACCCTGGTTGAAGGGTTTTTTCCATGTGCATGGGGCATGTTACAAACACGATACAAATCACTTTTTTCAGTGTTGTTGTAACTTCGAATAGTCACTTAATGAATTGTTGTAAGTTGAGGACTATCTGTAGATCTCTCTAGCTGTCTCTCATCTATCTATCTATCTATCTATCTATCTATCTATCAATCATCTGTCTGTCTCGCTAACTAACTATCACAAATAAGAATAGAATAGAATATAAAAAAATAGACTAGACTAGACTATTCTAGAATAGACTATTCTAGAATAGAATAGAATAGAATAGAATAGAATAGAATAGAATAGAATAGAATAGAATAGAATAGAATAGAATAGAATAGAATATACATTTAAAGCCAGCACAGAAACAAAAATATGTCTGGTTAGCTAGATAAGCTTTATCTCACTAGGAAAAGCAAAGCAAAGACTTAACAATACAAAATAAATAAATAAATAAACAGACAGACAGACAGACAGACAGATAGACAGACAAATATGCTTTAGCTCTGGGGTCTCCAACCTTGGCAACTTTAAGCCTGGAGGACTTCCCCAGAATTCCCCAGAATTCCTCCTCCCAGATTCTGGGAGTTGAAGTCCTCCAAGCTTAAAGTTGCCAAGATTGGAGACCCCTGCTTTAGCTGCAAGCTTTTGATGTAAAGGGCTACTAGAAGGGAGGTGAAAAAATAAAGTGATCACAAGATGATGGTAGAGCAGGGCTGTTAAACACCCGGTCCACAGGCTGGATGCGTCACATGCTGGCCATGCCCATGCCTGGTTTAGCAAAGGGGGAAAAAGTCCTGATACCTCATGTGATGCCACCATGATCAACACCCCTGTGGTAGAAGAATAGCAATCTCTCTACTGCCATCCAGTGGTCATCCAGATTTCCATAGTTCAGAACTGCTAAACAAAATTAAGGAATTTATATTTGCCCAATTCTGAAATGATGTATCAAGAGCCTCTATAAAATGGAATCCTGAATTAAGAATCAGAATGAATGTAAGACTTTAGTGTGAAGAGTCAGCTGTAAATATTTCCTTTTCTATTGATAGCTTAAATATATAGGATAGGAAGTTCTAGTATACTTTTTTATCCCCTGTTTAGCTGAGTGACCTTGAAAGAAGCTGTCTCACGTTATTTTGAAAGTCTGCACTTCTGCAGAATTCTCTTTTTCTTATTGCTTTTAGTGATCTAACTTACATAAAACATTCATTTATGAAAACCTCTCACTCTTCCTAAATAATTTGCATACCAAAGAGAAACTATAAGTCATCCGGAGCTGCATGCTTTTTAGATCCTTTGTAGATGGTTTTGTGGGCACCTTATATGAGTATGCTCCCCTCTCTCAGCTGGAGACTGAAATTTATTCCTTTCTTATTCTATGATGCTTTGAAATGCTAAGCGATATAACAGGCGGCAGTGTTAATGACTATTGAAGGTCATTTGACAGAACTTGCATTGCATTTTAGTTTTTTCTTTTTATTCATAAGTTTTCCCTCTCACATAGGTGAAATATGTTAGAGCAGGAGTCTTCAACCTTGGCAACTTTAAGCCTGGAGGACTTCAACTCCCAGAATACTGGGAGTTGTAGCTGGCTGGGAAATTCTGGGAGTTGAAGTCCACCAGGGTTAAAATTGCCGAGGTTGGAGTTCCCTGATATAGAATAGAATAGAACAGAATTTTTTATTGGCCAATTGTGATTGGACACACAAGGAATTTGTCTTGGTGCAAATGCTCTCAGTGTACATAAAAGATACCTTCATCAAGATACAACACTTACAACACTTAATAATAGTCATAGGGTACAAATTTAACACTTAATGATACAACACTTAATGATAGTCATAGGGTACAAATAAGCAATTAGGGAACAATAGCAGTATAAATCGTAAGGATACAAGCAACAAAGTTACAGTCATACAGTCATAAGTGGAAGGAGATGGGTGATGGGAACAATAAGAAGATTAATAGTAGTGCAGATTTAGTAAATAGTTTGACAGTGTTGAGGGAATTATTTGTTTAGCAGAGTGATGGCATTCAGGAAAAAACTGTTCTTGTGTCTAGTTGTT
Source organism: Ahaetulla prasina (assembly GCF_028640845.1). Lineage (NCBI taxonomy): Eukaryota > Metazoa > Chordata > Lepidosauria > Squamata > Colubridae > Ahaetulla > Ahaetulla prasina. The sequence continues at coordinate 50,178,735 of NC_080541.1, read as the reverse complement.
CTGGTATGAAGTGCTCTATAGTGTCGTTTTGAGGGTAGGAGTTGAAATAGTTTATGTCCAGGATGTGAGGGATCTGTAAATATTTTCACAGCCCTCTTTTTGATTCGTGCAGTATACAGGTCCTCAATATAGAGTACTCTTCAGCAAAGCTGGCTGGGGAATTCTGGGAGTTGAAGTCCACCAGGCTTAAAGTTGCCAAGGTTGGAGGCTCCTGATATAGAGTACACTTCAGGCCTCATATATCCACTCCCATTACTCCAGGCTCGTCAAAGACAATATCACATGTAAGGCAAAAAAACAAGCAGCACCTGCAACCTTCTTCCCATATGAACCTGTAAAACAGGGGCAGGGAACTATGGCCCTTTTATGACTTGTAGACTTCAACTCCCAGAATTCCTGAGCCAGCCATGCTGACTTAGGAAGTGCACACATCCTAAAGTCACAGACATAGTTCCCCATCTCTGCTGTAGAACTATAGGGCGAGTCATTTAGGCAATTCTTTGATTCCCCAGCAATAGAAAAACAATGAATAGTTCATATCACCAGCAATCTACTGCTTGATAACGTGCTGTACTCTGTCCAGTGGTAGGCAACTCATAACCTTTCAGTGCAGAGGTGGGTTTCAGCAGGTTCTGACCAGTTCTGGAGAACCGGTAGCGGAAATTTTGAGTAGTTCAGAGAACCAGTAGTAAAAATTCTAACTGGCCTCACCCCCATCTATTCTCTGCCTCCCAAGTCCCAGGTGATCGGGAGGAAATGGGGATTTTCCCCTGGAGTGGGGAGGGAATGGAGATTTTACAGTATCCTTCCCCTGCCACGGCCACCAAGTCATGCCACACCCACCAAGCCACACCCACAGAACTGGTAGTAAAAAAATTTGAAACCCACCACTGTTTCAGTGCTGCTTCAGGGTAAACATTTTCTCTCTACTCATGCAAATTGTATGTACAGTATATAAAATGTAGCCATCCAAAACCTATAAAAATTATAAGATAAAAACCACACAGAGGCAGATTATGTACAAAGGAATTCTTAAACATTTAAGCTTATTGATTTTTCTGCTCTTTTACCAGAGAGCTTTTTAATACATGGAAGCTACAAGAAATCAATGAACATAGTTCTAACCGTGCATTAGTATTATCGCCAAATCAATCTAAATATATACTTTAACTGAAATACCATAATATGGTGTAAAGTACCAATATACTTGCATATACATTTATATTGCAATAAATACCATGTTATAATTTATAAAAAAATAAATAACATCATTAATACGGCTAAGATCTTTTTATAGAAAAGGTCAAATCTAAATTAAAAATTAAAGTAAAGGTATGTGAAATAAATATAATTTAAGAACAATTTATATCAACATACTCTAGCTATATAATAGCTAATACAAACACACATCAAAGAAAGCAAGAATATGGTGCAACGGATATAAAAATAAGGGAGAAGTTGAATATCTCCTTTTTTGAAATTGCATTTATTAGGCATCAAAGAACCTATTGAAATATCAACAAAAAAAATCTCTTTTTTTGTAGTAATTTAGGACGAAAAGGAAAGTGAAATGATTACAGCAATGGAAAAGTAGGTACCGATTTCCAGTGTTCTCAACAAACAAAATGCATAAACTTTGGGAAATAATGTAGCGTTACATGACACATAAACATTTCAGTTTTTTAAATTGCAGGTTACTGTTACAGGTGCTTGGGTTGGCAGCAGGGACGGGTTCCAAATCCCGTCACTACTGGTTTGCTCATACACACACTTGCGTACATGTGTGGCACTTCTGCGCATGCACCAAAGCTTCTGTGCATACGCAGAAGTGTCCGGCTGGGTGGGCAGGGCCTCCCACCGCTGCCATTACAGGTTCGCACGATCCAGTGCAAACCAGTAGCAACCTACCACTGGTTGGCAGAGTTTATTTTTGTTTTGTTTTGTGTTAACCATGAGGCATTAAAGTGAAACAAGATAAATATATTATCTTTGGTAACTGTAATGTTTCTGTGAAGTAAAGATTTAAAAGTGCGTTTGATAAAATGGAATTGCAAACACTTTATTAGTTCAAATACTTCTTGGACAAATATAGCATTTTGAGCACCAGACTGCTTGATTATTTATAATTAACAATTATTTATTAAATTGCTATTATGCTTTCTCCCGGGAAAGTAATAGTGACTAATAATTGTTTGTGGATCTCATTATCATCCATTTGATCAGTTTGTGTAGATATACTACACAAGGTACTATACATACCTTGTGACTAATAAATATACTAGTCACAAGGTATAAAAGCCTAAAAGTTGTCTGAATATATCCATTGTTTCCACCAGATCAACTTTCCTCAGGTTCCTGTTTTCAGCCTTGTGAGGTAGTCCAGACAAGAAGCACATCCAGATGTACTAGTTCTGTTTTATTCTAAATTTGTATTATTATTTTAATTTAACATATTTAGGGACTGCCCAGCTTACTTGCAAAGCAACTGTTAACGGAATCTCTCAAGTCTGAAAACACATTTCTCTCCATTACTTATTTATTATTTATTTATTTTATTTATTCAAATTTGTATACCGCCCTATCTCCCGAAGGACTCAGGGCGGTTCACAGGCACATAAAACATTTATATACAATTAAAATAACTATTAAAAAACTTATTCTAATGCCAAATATTAAAAAATAGAAATATAAATCTTAAAACCAAATTTAAACCCTTGTAAATTTAAAAATCTATAAATTTAAAATCTAAATTTAAAATCTAAAATCTAAGCCAGTCCTGCACAGGTGAATAAATGCGTCTTAAGCTCGCGACGGAAGGTTTGGAGGTCCGGAAGTTGACGGAGTCCTGGGGGGAGTTCGTTCCAGAGGGTGGGAGCCCCCACAGAGAAGGCCCTTCCCCTGGGCGTCGCCAGACGACACTGTCTAGCTGACGGCACCCTGAGGAGTCCCTCTCTGTGAGAGCGCACGGGTCGGTGAGAGGTATTCGGTAGCAGTAGGCGGTCCCGTAGATAACCCGGCCCTATGCCATGGAGCGCTTTAAAGGTGGTTACTTCCCTAAGTAAACTTCCCAATACAGGTGAAAGGGCAATATTTTGCAATCTCTTCTAATCCATTACAATGGGTCATTTCAGGAAAAAAATATGAGTGTGGCATTGTAATAGGTAACTGTTACATTATGATTATGATGAACATTTCCTCAAATATTATAAGAATTCAAGTTTTATTCTCAAATTGCTCTTTATCTCTATTCTGCTGGCTGCTACTGTTACTTTAACATCTGAACAGTGTAGATTTTTCTTATTCTCCTGTAGGCAAGCATTCCATCTTGTAGAAAACAGTGTTCTGATGGGATCAACATATTTTTCTAGCAGGAAAGGTCACATTCTGCATTTCAAACAAGATCTGGGTAACTCAAAAGTGGGGGGGGGAACCTTGTTTTACTACAAAGAAATTCAGACTTGGTAATTTTTCTTATCAATCAGATAACTTAATAAAATGAATCTCATTGGGTCTTTATTTTGATCATACATTTGTTTCTGCTGCTTTGAAGTGCAAATGTAATTTTTATTCTTTCTCTTCTTCCCACTCCACCAGATCCATTCCATCATTATCTTTGCACTGATCTTTTTTGCTTGCTAATTTGTGAATATGTGTGGCCATAATCACCCTTTACACAAATTTTCATGCTTGTTTGGGACAATCCTTATACCAACTGTATAATTTAAAACAATAATGAGGTTCTTTTTAAAAAAAAACTTGGAAATAGGCTTTGTAAGTTTTGTAAGTTTTATGGCAAACTTTGCTTTCATAGTAAACAATGTGCTATCACGCTACTGCCAAACTAATGGTTCAAATGTATTATTTTGCCATTCCAACATATAGTTAGAATTGAACTGACCATACATACATCTGGGAGTCCATTTGTTTGCATTTGTTTGGAGACACATGTCTTGCTGTATGAAAAAAAATAAACAATATAAAGAGACATTATTGTTGCAGTTCTTATTGTCCAGCTTAGTTGCAGGCTCTGTTGATTATTTTTTTTTGCACGAATGCATAATGCAACAAAGAAGTCTTTTTATTAGCCATCTTGTTGATGAATTCGATACTGATTATGGCTAAAAGGAGGAGGCTGGCCCAGGGTCACCTAACCGGCTTCTTTATCTGTAATCCAGAACTTGAGTCTTCGTATTCCTAATCCACTACACCATACTGGCTCTTTACATGACAAAGTGTGATGACTCTCCTGGATGCTTCCCCAGATGCTAGTTCGAAGGAGGATCATGTGGCAGCCGAGAGCTACGCAAGAGTGGAGGGGCCAAGCACAGAGGAACAACTAAAGGAGCAACCAACTGGGCTAGACACAGGAAAGGCATGGCTGCAGCTCTGAAGTCCAGAGGCTTCAGGTGGAGAAGGTACACAGCTGCAGCGGGTCAGATGATATGAAGAAGGTACACAGCTGCAGCTGGTCAGTTGATATGAAGAAGGACTATCTCCTTCTCCAGATCCAAGAACATGTATAGATAGAATAGATCTGTCTCTCTGAACAACATGATAAAACCACTCTAAACATTTTCAGGTTTCTTTTGTTACATATTGCATTTATCAGTTATTGGTCAAAAATGAACATATTTTCATAAATTGAACGTATTTACTTTGAGGGTTTTATATATGGTTAAGTACCAAAGTAAAAAAATGGATTTCATTTTATTTAGTATCCCCTTTGGCCAGTAATAATTGCAACTAAACATTTCTGGTAACTATAGATCAGTCCTGCATATCAATTGGGAGGAATTTGAGCCTATTACAAAACAGTTTCAACTCGGGGACTCTGATGGGTTTCCTTGCATGAACACCTCAGGTCTTTTCATAACATTTCAGTAGGGTTAAGGTCAGGCTTTTGATTTGGCCATTTCAAAACATTAATTTTCTTTTGCTTTGATTTGGGTTCACCAACTTTTAAGCACCACTATAAATAAGCTTAATGATTGCATTTGATGTTTGAAAATAGGCTTACAAAAGAAGTCTGAAAATAATAAATGGCAGAACTAAAGAAATAGAGACAACTTACATCATTTAGGCCACTAAGGTGGGGGCAATGATCGAGTATGCTTACTGTATTTTCAAGCAACTGAAACTGAGATCAGTGATCTATGCAGGCAAAGCTGGGAAGTATGAACGCAAAACAGGAGGTGAATTTAAATACCAGGGAGAACAGATTTTAATCATCTGGTAGGCATCAAATTGGAAAAGCTATCTTTTTTTATTAAAAAGAATCTTTGAAATGAATATTTTAATTTATTTATGACAGAAAGATCTAACACAAAATATTTTCCCTTCTGTACTATTTTTGTTTTCCCTCTAGCTCTTCACAATTTATTAGAAAAAGCCTCTCTTTCTCCTGAAAGAGTGCTCAAATGGATCTTGTATAATTTATTTCTCTGCCACTTTTCATCTTTTTTTTTATTCTATTATTATGGCCTACTTTTTATTAATCATTCTGCTGGCCCGTGAAGAAGGTAACTCCATGGAAAAAGTGTGATGCCCTTCACAAGTTTTATTACTCCTTCAGATGTCTGAGCACAGGCTGTGCCATAGGAATTGACAGTTTGTTTAAGCTATCCTTGATGTCTCAAGCCAAAACATTAAACAAATGCAGTTTTGCATCTGATCAGCACTCTGTGTGGCTCAATGCCTCAAAAAACAGGCTAAATTTACATTATCAGGTTATTTCTTTTTCCAAGATAAATAAAAATAAATAAATACACAAAATAAAAGTCTTGATAGCAAGTTAGCTTCAATTTAGCTGTAACAGCTCAATATAATCTCTCTTTATAATAAAGATAAAGGCATCACCTGTCCAGTCTTTTCCAACTCTAGGGGGCAGTGGTCACATCTATTTCTTAGCCGAGAGAACCAGCATAGTCCAAAGACATTTCCTTGGTCATGTGACCAGCATGACTATATATGGAGGTGCATGGAATGCTGTCATCTTCCCACCAAAGTGGTACTTATTTATCTACTCACATTTGCATCTTCAAAATGCTAGGTTGGCAAGAGCTGGGGCGAGTAATGGGAGCTCACCCCATTGTGCAGCACTCGGGTCTCAAACCCGGGCTGTCAGCTTTCCAGAAGACAAGCTCAGCAATCTTAACTGCTGAATCACTGCATCCTGTCTCTTTCTAATGCTTAGACTGACTGTTGCCCACTAGAAAGAAAAGAAAACTCTAACTCAGCTGAATAGATGTTAATTCTCAAACAACAAAGCTATGAGCTGTGACTCTTCCTTACAATGCTGATTTATACTATATTTTTAGTTTAAATATAGCTATGATTTCAATATTTGACAATCAGCAGAAGAAACTTAATAACTCTTTTATGTACAGAAACAAATTTGCAGAAATGTCCCAGGAAGCAGAAATGTCTCAAAACTTTCAGGCTTTGACATTATCACATTAAGAAAGTCTGATGACATAGATGCTATTTTAAAATTTTGACACCAGTAATTTGAAGAAAGCAGTTAATGACTTTCTGAATCTACAATATTTTTGGCCATCTTTCAAAGAATATATGCTGCTATCCTGGATGTTGAAATGTGAGGCCCCGAGGTATACTATCCAATAACCCCTACATCATTAGTCATCAGAAATGTTAGCCTCAATGAGATGAAGTGCATCTGATTCCAGGTTTAATCATTATTCCTTCAGCTACAATCCATAGGTTAGATTTGTGTCATTAGATCGAAGACATCATTCGCATGTATCCACAGTCTGTGTCATGTCCCATTCCTCCTCTGATGGCCGGGTCGGGGAAGTCTGTATCAAGCGTGGCCACAAAGCCTCTGCAGCTTTGCCAAAGTTCTGTCAGAGTTCTCAGGGCAGGCAGGAGTCCAAGATGTGACTTCAGCAATTCAAATTAGACTTTGCCTGACTCAAAGAATGCCAGAAAGCAGATCCTTTATATAGGCCATGGGGTGTGGCTCCATGACTCAGCACTTATCCAGACCTGCCCCTCCCTTCCTTTTGCTGACGTCGCCTGTCCATTTTCCGGAAGCGTGGATCCATCCACCCTCCAGCTGCCGGCAATTCCAGCTCGTGACTGGCTTCATGTTCCTCATGTTCACATGCTGTGGGGGAGGGGTTTATTTGCTTGGTCTGTCCAGGCATGGTGCCAGGACTGGGGGCTGGAGGCATGCCAGGCCATTCGTCTTGCTCCGTCTGTCTGGGCATGTGCCAGGACTGGGGGCTGGAGGCATGCCAGGCCGTTCATCTGCACTATCAGTCCCTGGCTGAGATAACAGGAGATGAGAGGGGTCCGGCTGCGGAGAGGGGGGCGGGCGAGGCACAACAGTCTGCCAATACATTCAGTGGGTTTCATTTATTGTTACCACTGGTTCACCACACATGCACCTTCCATGCATGCGCCCAGCCTGCTGCGCATGTGCCCAGCCTTCCATGCATGTGCTTTGCTCACCCACACACCTTCCACGTGTGCGCCCGGCCTCCAAAACATGGCTACATAGGACGGCATAGTGCCAGGGCAGGTGGGCTGGCCCACCCACAATCGCCGCTACCAATTCGCCCGAACCAGTCTGAACCGGCTGAATACCACCACTGAATACATTCATGATTAACATAAAATTATGTTTTGTCAGTTTCCTCTCTCAAAACTCTCTCTGCTTTCTGGGAATAATGCATTACTAAAAAGGTACTATGCAAATAAACAATGGGCATGACTTAGAAAAGGAAACTCCATTTTCTAAGTAAATGTAAGATAGTTTGACTATAATTTCAGTTTAAGTTAGAATCACTTTTTTAGCAAGTGACTCAGAAATTCATATATTAGCATCAAGTATTTCTTAGACTATAGTGTAGAACAGGGGTCTCCAACCTTGGTCCCTTTAAGACTTGTGGACTTCAGCTTTGCTGGCTGAGGGACTCTGGGAGTTGAAGTCCACAAGTCTTAAAGGGACCAAGGTTGGAGACCCCTGGGGTAGAATCCACCCAATAAAGTGGAGAAAAATAGCAATAAGCCAATATACCAAGATTATCATCCAAGAGTAATCTGTTGCTATATGCTGCAGCAGCAGAAAATAAAAACATCATAGTTCAGTTCTTGCCGTCTATAGTTCACTGTTAAGGTATATGATCAATTATCTACAAACTCTCATAGGCACTCATATTTTAGTCTTACAGGTGTTACAGAGCACAGATGCTCTCGTTTATTTAATTTTTGAAATCAAAGGAAGATTGTGGAGTTCTTGGTGCAACCTGAGCTTGCTTACATCTAGACATTTCATTACATAACAACAATGTAATATCAGCAGTGTGGCTTCCAAGCTCAAATTTGCAGTGATAATGTTTTGATATAATATCATTAATATCATTCATGTTATAATATAAACTGTTTCCTGGTCATATCTTCCTCCCTTCTGTAGAGTATAATCAGATCCATCTTTACACAAAATCTCAATGAACAGAAGTATAACATTTGAAACTGCATCATTCTAGAACAAATGAGAAAACATTTCTGTTTTGTGGGAGATACTGCAAAATCTATCATTTTACAACAGTGGTGCTTCAGAGGACGCCATCATGCAATCACTGAATTGAAAATAATCAAGAAGTTTACTAAATCATGGTATAGCAAACCATATCTTAGCACTTGGTATGAATCAAGTCAGTAACTGTATCTTGATTTTTTTTTTCTAAACTGCTATTTTTATGCTTTCTACAGAGATGCTGAGTATTTGCATTCTAACTTCCATAGTAAAGTAACCTAGAAAAATATTGATTTTTGTGGTAAATAAACCAAAATTCTGTACCCAATCATATTTTCCTTGTTTATGTTGCTATCAATAAAATAATGTGGAACTTCATTATTTTTTTCCTTGCTCAACAATCACTAAAGTGCCAGAAATTACCTTGACATGACAACAAAATCAGTTAGGAAGATAATAATAATGCACTGAATCTTTAGAATTCTGAGTTTGATTTAAGAGGGAAGGGTTGTTATTTGTTTTATTTTGCTTAACCAATGGAGAATGGAGCATGAGTGCTTTTACATGTACAACTTCTCTTTGCAAGTCATTGAGACCAACACCAGTTATTCAAGCTACTGAGAGCTGCAGACTGACTTTTATGTTCTATTTTTGGGAGCTGCTAGATATGGTTAGAAATTGTCTGTATAAATGTTTTAAATAAATAAAATATTGGTTGTTTTGAAAAGGGAAACGCAAGTGATCCTACATCGCATGCGCCTGTTCTACTTTATCCCCAAGATATTACATTTAGAAATTAATTTTAAAGTACAACAGATAGTTCTAAAAATGTTCTCCCTCTTAATATCTTATTTTTGTTTGTATTAATAAGTTCGCCATCTTTCTTTCTGTAAAAGAAAAATCAATAAAAAGATGTTGTCAAAAAGCAAAAAAGAATTTGGTGGAAACCTATATACAACCGAACAATAGTAAGTACCCTGATTAAGAAAACAGTTGTGACGTTTCAGATACTAGAATGTATTATTCTATAATCACTAACATTACTGTAATTTCCTGCACAGCAAAGGTGTAACAATTCAATACTGTTCAGTCCATTCCCAATTAAACTAGGATATATTCTGAATTTATATCCAACCAAGCTTCCGTCAGACAGAGCAGCTTTCACTACTGATGCATGCTCAGTTCATGCTGAACTGCACCTATTATTCAATCTCAAATATTGTCATTCTTTACTGTCTTAGATTTATAGTCCAGCTGTCACTGATAGAGGAATGGCTCAATATAATGACAAGAATATTTAACTCTTTGCCAAATTTATTGATTGTTTCACATAGTGTGTATCTTTTCCTAGTCATCTTTGTGAATCTTTCTTAGAGTCATGGATTTCCTGAGGCTTCAATCAGACTTTGATCACATATTTTATGGGCAGAACCATTTATCTATTCTGCTCCAATTCTCCAACCAAATCAAGCATCTATTCATTTCATGAATAGATCACAATGAACAGTGGATGGAAGAAACTATGGTAGCAGCAATGTTTCCAGTGCACTGAGATTCTTAATATTTCCTATGCAAATAATTTGGAGCATCGTGCCATTGCATAATGCGTAATGTAGCACAATAATATCCATTATTGTATTTGCTTTAATGTTGCTAAGCTAATGCTGGAGGTGGTGGTGGGAAGGATGAAACAAAGAGTAAAAGTCATTTAAGAATATCAGCATAGTCTCATAAGCCTTTGAATCAATTGCATTTCTGCCAGGATTGTATTAAATTCTGCTACTTATTTTCTTAATAATTCCCATTGGCTTCTGAATCCTTGCCTATCATTCATTAATTCACTTGTTCATTCAAAATTTGACTTCTGTGATTGCCATTTTGTGAGAGTTCTCATAGCAACTGTTCAAAATTCTAAACAGTCCATTATCATCAAACTAACTCTGATCTATCATATCTAAGGAGTTGGAAATAAAACATATACTTCCAAGATATAAAGAATATAGAAGTATAGTGAAGTATGGTACATTAATTTTACTGCAAGGTATGGTTTAAATAAGAGTTGAAACTGGTTTTATTTTGAAGAATACTTACAGATAAAATTTCTATAGTATGATACTAATTCAATGAAAAGTTGATGAGCAAAAGTGATTAGCAACTTTTTTTTTGAAAGGTCATATCTAATGTAGCATTTGACATTATTTAAAGTATCTCAGCACTTTAGCAGGAACTTGTTTAGTTACAGCCATTTTACCCAGGCCATTGAATTTATTTCCTAAACCTTTGCAATTTCCTCCTTCATAGGAGTAATAATCCAACCGTATCTCCTGACATTTTTCTGGGACATTGATCTTTATAGTCATATGGCTTTTAGAAACATAGTACCCATAGTTACATGATTTATTTCATGAAGAAATATTTTCATAAGTTAACTATCATTTCAGCTTGTCTTCAACCGTATCAATCTATGCAATACGAAGCAACAAAATGTCCATTTGAATATTTTGTTCTTCTAAATGGTCCATAACCAAACAAATTTTTCTAGGTTGTCTGTGATTAAAAGAGCAAGTTTATTCAGGAGTAAATCCACTGCAGTTATCTAACTTTGAAAGAGTTTCATAATCAAAATATCAGAAGCTGGTGAAGTTCAAGAAAGATCTATTCAGATGATAGATTCAGATTGTCAGCCAGCAAACAAAACTCAGCTATTTTTGTTAACTAGGGCCATCTTGTTACCACTGAGACTGAGAGGAATGGTCTAATGCAGGGGTCGGAAACCTTAAACACTCAAAGAGCCACAAAGGTCCTAACCAGAAGCCCCCTGTTCAATTCTGGAGCCGACAAGAAGTCTGGTTCCCACACCTTAGAGTCTCCTCCTAGCGCAGCATCCTTTTTCCTCTACCTGTCCTAACTAAAAGCCCTATCAATTGTGGAGCTGACCAGAAAACCCACCCCTTGCCATAGAGTCTCTTCCTGGTGCGCCATCCTTTTCCTCCCCATAACTAGAAGCTCGTCTCAAAATTGTGGTGCCAACTGGTCACAGGGAACCACAGCAGAGGGATGAAAAAGCCACAGGTTGCTGACCTCTGGTCTAAGGGAAGGTATTAGACTTCCCATAATATGCAGTTAAATAGAAAGCTTAAATTGCAACCAATAGTCTTTAGAATAAGAGAGCTATTCATCAAAAATACTAGATTGTACCCAACAGACAATAATGAAAGGTCACCGAAATACCCATGTATTTAAATTATATACCATGCTAAACAATGGTTTGCTTAAGCATATTTTACTGAATAACCATAAAACTATAAACCATAAAATTTGCTTTGCAAATTATACTAGTTAGTTTGCATGACATACTAAATGAAATAAATGAGGTTCACGCGTAATGTGTAAATCCAGCCAAAGAATATGTGCCAACATTTCTTGAATCTGATCAGAGGTTATTACCAACTTTTCTCCCTCCAACAAGCTGACTGTCCATAAAAGAGATCAGAAAGTGATGCTCCATTCTTCATCAGGACCTCTTGGATCTCTGGGTGACTGCAATAGATGCCAACACTCCAAGCACTCCACTAAGCTAATGTGAAAAATTGACACTGATGCAAATGTGAATGTGATCTCCTAATAAGATCATCCTTTATGGTAGGTCAAGGCAGGGGTAAGTGCTCAGTCACTTAAGCTCTGGTCATCTCTTGGTTGGACTACTGCAATATGTTCTACATGCAGCTATCCTTGAAGAGTAACCAGAAGCTTCATCTGATGCAGAATACTGTTGCTGGAGCAGTGCTTTGCGTCCCTAGGGTGGCCCATGTTCCACCGCTGTTCCACAAGTTGCACTAGTTGCTAGTTTGCTTCCAGGTCCAATTCAAGGTGTTGGTTATCACCTATAGCAGGGGTGAAATTTGACTAGATTGGACCAGCTCGGGCGAACAGGTAGGAATGATTTGAATCAGTTCATCGAACTGGTAGAAATCACCCCTGGTTGGCCCTGCCCACACCTGCCCAGTCTCTGCTCACCTCGTCCAGCCGCTCACTCTGCCCTTCCAGCCACTCAATATTTCTCCCTCCATTCACGGCGGAGCTGCTGCAGCCTGTCCCTTTATGGTACCCCAACCCCCGGGAAAGAGCGGGTGGGGGGGACCATAAAGGGAGCAGCAACTGCACTGTGAATGGAGGGAGAAAAGTTCGGATTCTCTCTGCCATAGTATTCACTATGAGCACTTCTCGTGCTCATACACATATTTTTTCCTACCAGGTTCTGTCGGCGTGGCTTGGTGGGGGGGTCATGTGACTGAGTGGGCATTGTCATGAGTGACATTGAGTTTGCCATGCCCACTCAGTCACAGGATCCCCCATCAAGCTACACCCACAGAACTGATAGGAAAAAAATTTGAATGTCACCACTGACCTATAGGCATGGGTCCAGGTTATTTGAAGAATTGACTAATCCCAATGGGATTAGCTCAATCCATCTGCACCAGTGGAAGAGGCATGCTGTGGACCTCAGGAGTCAAGGAATTTCAGCTGTTGGGGTCCAAGAGAAGAGCCTTAAAAATTACTAATTTAAGTACACCATAACAATGCAAACTGAAAAATTGTGAAAACCTTATCAGGATGTCATGTAATATATTTCATTATCCCCCTTCCCCCACTTCATATTTACTCTACTTACAGATCCCCAAAGAACCAGATGACTTTCAGAACAAACTATCATGATGACAAACAAACAAACAAACAAGCAAAAGAAGATGGAAGTATTAAATGACGAGGAAAATTCATGATAATTGAACACAGACTTTTATCATCTAACAAACAATAACAAGGAAACATATCTCAATGAAGAATGTCAACAAATATTGGAATAGTACAAAAAAAAGCAATATTGTTAAGACCGGAGAACTCACAGGGACATCTATGTCTAAAGTAGATTGCAGTCATTCATGGAGGATTATACCAGATATAAAGGAGCATAAAGAAAGATGAAAAGAATATAGTCAAACCATTGAGAAATGGTATCATTGATTGACAGAAACATATAGAAAGAGTAATTCCGATGCCAACTTCACTAAAAATGACATATTATAGGCAATATACTACTTATCAAATAGGAAAGTTCCAGGAACAGATGAAACACCCATTGAATGCTAGAGAAAAAGATATGTCACTAGGATAATTAGGCATTATAGACATTAGGATAATATTTTAATACAAATAGATATGAAGAGTGAAATATCGGGATTATGAATAAGAATTCAGCAATAATTGTAAAATTAGAGATTGAATAATTGTATTACTAAACATGCATAAAAATATGATTAGCAGTGAAATGATAAAATTAAGCAATGAGTGATTAGATAATGAAAAAATATATTTTAATGTAAGCATGTGTATTCATAGTAGAATTATACAGATTGGATGAGTGGAAAGAACATGAACAGATTTATCGTATATGTTTAAATGATTTTGATTGGTATTAGAATTGTACATTGAAACACTGAGCAATGAAAAAAAGAAGGATGAAACAATATAAATAGATGTGAACAGCTAAATAAGGGAACAATGAATAATAAAACAGGTGAAAGATGGAAGATAGAAAAGAAATGTCTTTGAATACTATGGTGAAATGAAAAAAAGTTAAAATAGAGATAGAAATAAGAGCGGAATAATACTATATATATATTAATATAACAAGATATACATAATAATAGGAGGGAGGTTTAGAAATTGAAGGGCGGTAGTATTAGGTATGTTTAAACAATATGAAACAATGAAAATGAAATGTAATAACCATGAGTAATAATATTTGTATCAAAATGTAGGATACCCAGGTATCACACTATTCACACATTGGTATGTATAAGTAATGTAAAATAAAAAACTTGGGGGGAAAAGGATATGACATTGAAGAAAATACACTTGAAAAAGATTGGTCTATATTCCTACAACATATCAAAGGAGAAAGATTCAAGGAACTATGCAAATTACTTAATCATTGCACAAACTCATTACATAAGCAGATGTTAACATCTTAGAAAAACCAAGTGGTAATGTTGTACATTGTAATGTCAAATGAACAGGGAGTTTTGGAAATAGACACAAAAACGCTAACAAATATCTAACATAATGTAGCTCCTCCCTTAAACAAGTACACTGCAATATCTAACAGGAAATTAAAAACTGAAAAACATCTTCAAAAATATCATCTTGTCGCTGGTTTTAGATGCCAAAACTATGAAGATACTTCTAAAATAGCTCTAAAATAAAATAAGTTTTCAGAAGGGGTGCAGTGAAAGGATTTTTTTTCTTGTTTCCGTGAAACTATAAAATCTGTAGGATAATTTCATATGCGTGCATGCACAAACAAACACTGAATTTCCTGTCAACTATTAAACATGATTGGATGCTTCATGGTTTCACAAAACTCAGCAGATCTGTTCATAAGTGATTCCCTTCCCCTCAAAAAGTGGAAAGCTAAAGTTATTTTCTATAGAAAGCAGCATAAAAGGAGAAAGAATTACATTGTCCTAAATATTTGTTTAGAGTTATGATATGTTCAGCAGATCTACAGTAGATGCATTTTGTGGAAATAGTTAATTATAGTGGGTAAAAAGCATTTACCGTATTTTTCGAAATATAATATGCACTTCCCCCCCAAAAAAGTGGGTGGAAATGTCTGTGCGTCTTATACAACAAATGCTTCTGAAGCCCCACCCAACTGCCAGCCCCCAACTGCCAGCCCTTTTTGGCTTCCGCATGTCATGTTTTGGGCCTCCCCATGCTCCATTTTAGACCTGTTCCAGGCTGCAGGGATCACCGCATAACACTGCTGCCAATAGCTCTCCTGTGTGTCGCATTTTCGGCCTCTGGGTGTCGCATTTTCAGCCTCCACACGCTCTGTTTTTGGCCTCCATGTGTCATGTTTTTGGCTGGTTTCAGGCAGTGAGGATCGGCGGTGGCGGCAGCAGCAATCTCCATTATCTGGAATGGGCCAAAAATGCCATGCGCAGAGGCCAAAAACAGGGCGTGCTGAGGCCAAAAACATGACACCAAAAACAGAGTGTGTGGAGGCGGCAGTCAGTAGCGATGTTCTGTGGCAATCCCGGTAGCCTGGAACATGAAATGAAACATGCGGAGGCCAAAAATATAATGCATGGAGCCCAAAAACGTGACGTGTGGAAGCCAAAAATGGGGTGTGTCGAGGCAGCAATGGCCTGTGGCGATGGCCTGGAATAGTTGATTGGCAGTATTCTGGGAGGCTGATCCAACTGCCAATCAGCAGCTCGTGCTGAATCAGGCTGCAATAACGTGCTGAAGCTGATCAGTCTGTTTGCTGCATTGATGGTAGCCAGATGAATACCAGTGGATGCTGGTAGGCAGAGACAGAATTTTTTATTCTTGTTTTCCTCCCCAAAAACTAATGTGTGTCTTATACTCCGGAGTGTCTTATACTCTGAAAAATACAATTATCAAGACATAAAAGCATAATTTTCACTACCACTGAATGAAAATCAAATTTAGCTATGACTATATTGAGTTGATTTCAGTAGAACTGTTATAAATGGGACTTCTATGGATGGATGCATAGGGTGTTGAAATTTGTTTTACAGATAATCCAAAAGTTTGCAGCATTTTAGTGGCTGACGGTGAATGAACCCTCAGGCTTTCACTACAAACTCCCACATATGCACATATACATACATACCTAGTCATGTTCATGGCTATGCCTCTTTGTGTGTATAACAGAAGTAGTGTCCAGGAACAAAGGTTTCCTTCTGTTTGAGTGAAGATAATGGATTAAGTAGAAACACTGTTCTTTCAGGGAAGTTTTGACACCAAAATTCACTGCTATAGTTTCTAGGACTTCAAAATAGGTTTGAGAGCTTTATGGATATTAGTCACATGTTAACCACCTAGGGATCTAGATCAGTGGTGAAATCTAAATTTCTTTCCTACCGGTTCTGTGGGCATGTCTTGGTGGGCATGGCTTGGTAGTGGGATCATGTGACTGGGTGGGCGTGGCTATGTGACTCGGGGATCAAAAGACAGAATTTCAATTACAATGTCCTGCTGGAGCAGGGTTGGACTAGATGACCTCCAGGTCCGTTCCAGGCCTGGATTATCCTCTGAAGCTGCATCTAGTGCCGGGTTTGCAGTCCTTCTTTCATCTCCTTTTTCCTCCTCCCTCCCTCTTTCTTTCTTTCTTCCTTCCTTCCTTTCTTTCTTTCTTCCCCCCCCCTCTCTCTCTCTCTCTGAAACAACCTCCCCCCACCCCCCCTTTTTTGTCTAGCAGGCTTCAGCTTTTTTACCTTTTAAAAATTGCTTTTAAAAGTAAAGAAAAAAAAGGCTCTGACAATTGCATGACTCAGCTGGGCATAGGTGGGGGGGGCAGGGATTTTTGCTACCGGTTCTCCGAACCACCTGCTGCCATTGCTACCGGATCGGCTGATCTGGTCTGAACCAGGAGCATTTCACTCCTGATCTAGATCTATTGTGATCACATTCCAAACTATGGTCACCAGCCACAGTCATCCCTGTCTTCAAATAAGGAGACCCCAGCTTAGTCGAAAATTACAGACCAATTTCTTTATGCTGCATCACCTGCAAAGTAATGGAATCAATCATCAACCAATCCATTACCCTCCACCTTGAAATAAACAACCTACTCTCTAATAAACAATTTGGTTTCAGAAAAAAATTATCCTGTAATTTACAACTTCTTCACTGCAAAAACATATGGACTACAAATCTTGATCAGGGCAAAGCAATAGATGCAACTTACATAGACTTCTGTAAAGCTTTTGACTCAGTGGTACATGATAAACTTCTCCTAAAACTAAAATCCTACGGCATCTCCAGACCCCTCCATAATTGGATAACAGCGTTCCTGTCAAACAGACAACAAGTGGTCAAAATAGGCAATGCCCTATCAAATCCCGCTCCTGTTAATAGCGGTGTCCCCCAAGGCAGCGTTCTAGGGCCAACACTCTTCATATTATACATTAACGACCTCTGTGACCATATTATAAGTAATTGTGTTCTCTTTGCCGATGATGTTAAACTATTTAACACTACCAAAAAATGCAGTTACCCTTCAAAAAGACCTTGACTTTGTGTCAGAATGGTCAAAAATTTGGCAACTCCAAATCTCAACCAGCAAATGCTCTGTCTACACATTGGAAAAAAGAATCAAGCTTGATGGAGATTACCTTGTAGATGACCCTCACCCCGTCAAAGACCTTGGAGTTTTCATATCAAATGATCTAAGTGCCAAAGCCCACTGCAACTACATCGCCAAGAAGGTTTTAAGATGTAGTTGCAGTGGGCTTTGGCCCTTAGATCCTTTTGACAGGAACAGGATTTCTTTAAGAGTTGTAAACTTAATCTTGCGTAGCTTCTTCTCCAGAAAGATTACACTACTAACCAGAGCATACAAAATATTTGCTAGACCAATTCTCGAATACAGCTCACCTGTCTGGAACCCACACCTCATTTCGGACATTAATACAATTGGGCGTGTCCAGAAATATTTCACAAGAAGAGTTCTCCATTCCTCTGATCACAACAAAATACCTTATGCCACCAGACTTGAAATCCTGGGTTTAGAAAATTTAGAAGTCCGTCGCCTTCGGCATGACCTGAGTATAACTCATAAAATCATCTGCTACAATGTCCTTCCTGTCAAAGACTACTTCAGCTTCAATCGCAACAATTACACGAGCACAGAATAGATTTAAACTTAATGTGAATCACTCCAATCTTGATTGTAGAAAATATGACTTCAGTAACAGAGTTGTTAATGCCTGGAATGTACTACCTGACTCTGTGGTCTCTTCCCAAAATCCCCAAAGCTTTAACCAAAGACTATCTACTATTGACCTCACCCCATTCCTAAGAGGTCTGTAAGGGGCGTGCATAAGAGCACCAGCGTGCCTACCGCTCCTGTCCTAATGTTCTCTTTGGCTGTATCCAATTCATATGGTTATTTCATTGACTCAGTCAATGTCACCTGAAATCCTTCTCTCTTTATGTCTGTAATGCAGCCCTCAGGCTGATAAAAATTCCACATTCTAAGTATTAATTACTGTCTATTTTAATACAAAACTCTGCTAAACAGTGAATGCTGGAAAGTCAAGGGGAAAAAAAGGAAAACCAATAAGGATTCATTGAGCGTTTGAACTCATTTCAGCTAAATACAACTTAAAGCATGCTGTTTCCTTACGTAATAATAAAAAATCAGTCTTCAATTCAATTCAGTATTCAGATTGAATCGTTCAATGTTTAGAAACAAAATAAAATCATTAGTTGTCATTCGAAATGTCAGTACTTTAAATGCTGAAGAAAACGTTCATGTATGATTTCATGGCCATAAGCTTACCTACCTTGAGAATCATAATGTGGTTTCTAAGAGGTGATCTCAGCTTAATGGCATGTAGTCATCATCAATCATGCTTTTAGTATTTAGTACTTAATATTTTTATTTGGTATTTTATATCTAAGCACAAGAACTATTTCAATGATACCATTCATGCATTTAATATTTATTGTATCTCATTAGTATGTGTTTCCACAACATTGAAACAGTGTCCTTGAACACAGTTACAATAAGGCATAATTTGTATAAGTAGCAGTAACGTGTGGTTGTTCTAGTATATTCAGTTTATATTCATGATTCAATATAAATTAAAATAGCTGTCAAGATTGAGCATGCTATTATGATGGCAATTGCTATTTAGAAAAGAATTTGTGGGAATATGAAAAGGACAATAGGTTAAAAGAGTTTCAAGATGATTTATTGTAAATACCCTAAAACAGTGTTTCATACTTGAAAGTCATTATGGATGCTTCAAATGCTGACTAATTGCCTAGTTACTTTTTGCATTGTAGATGAAGGGAATGTGCCTTCCAACTCTGTTACTGTTACTGTTAGATAGAAGAGAAGATGGTACAAAGAGCAGCTTCATAGATTTATTTCAATTTAATCTTTTTCAGCTCAGAAAGATTGAAATTTCTTTTTTTTAATATCCTAATTTAAAATGAATATTTTATTTTATTTGGTACAAAGGGAACAATAGCCCAGAGTTGCTTAATAGTGATATAGGCAGCATCTAAATTAATTGATTGATAAATAAATAAATAAATAAATAAATAAATAAATTAAATAAATAAATAAATAAATAAATAAATAACATGCCCATAAAATTATGCTACCAATATTCTGAAACTGTCTTAGAGTGACATCCAATTTTCCAGGTCAAAAACATGTAACCTTGTTGCTTGTATCTCTGTGATTTATATTATTTTATTTGTTTCCTAGTATGATTCGATTGCTTATTAGTAACCTATGACTCTCACTAAGTGATCTTATGATTCTTGATGAATGTATTTTTTTCTTTTTATGTACACTGAGAGCATATGCACCAAAGACAAATTCCTTGTGTGTCCAATCATACTTGGCCAATAAAGAATTCTATTCTATTCTATTCTATTCTATTCTAGTCTAGTCTAGTCTAGTCTAGTCTAGTCTAGTCTAGTCTAGTCTAGTCTATGTAATCAATATCTTGGAACCTAAGAATAGGTTCTAGTAGGTTCCCCTTCCCTAGCAGATATTATATTAGGGTCCTTCAGCTAAATTGTTACAAGTAGGAAGACAGATAACAAGTGAGCAAGAGCCATTAACAATACACTGATGCAATCACACAATTTGCTAAATAACTTCTATGTATAGGTATAGAGGTATTGTAATACAAAACATACAAATTGCCCCAACTTGCTATATAATCCATTCTACAAAGCTATTACATATGCAACAAAGGGAATGCACCATTATTTTCTTGCCAATTTTTTACAGGTTAGGAAAAAAGAGAAATTGCTAAACATTTCTCTCCTGCCTCTTTCCTCTGGCAGTTGAATATATTGGATCATGATCCCCTTCTCTCTTCTTAAATGCTCTCGTCTGATGACTCTACCCCCCACTTTTAATAAATCATTCACATTTGTTCTTTATTGATGAGCTATTAATAAAATCAGCTTGAGACATAAGAAATAATTTCCAACAAAGAGCATCTCTCTAATCACATGCCTGTAGATAACAGGAGCATATTTGCTAATATATCTTAAATGCATTTTTCACATCAGAGAAAGAGTCTATTCAGTTTCTTACAATCAGTATGTGGCAAAATCTTTTCCAGGAAGAATTATTTGTCTTCTAATCAATAGTGTGGTCTGATTCTATGATACTGCAGATGATCAATCCTGACAGGTAAACTCTGGCTAAATTCTTGAACTTTAACTTCTATTCCTGAATTTCTATTTGCACCCTACCTGACAAAATACCAGTATCAGTATTATAACTCCCAGGAGAAACAGCATTCTATTCCTAGCTAGCAATGCCAGCATATGCTCATGAAAAATGAAAACAAATTATTGAATTCTATTATTTGAGATGTAGTAGCATTAGTTTGTTGTATATCATACTTGGCCAATAAAAAATTCTATTCTATTCTATTCTAACAGAAGCATTAGTTTGTTGTATATGCTTCTGTTGAAATATGTAATATTCAAGCTTTATCTAGGATTGTTCAATTTTTTTTCCTTATACAAATGTAAGGACAATGTACTTAAATTTGTATGATTGTTATGGTCCGCTGGCAGCCTGCGGAGCTGGCAGCAGAGTCAGACAGTAAGGAGGCTGGGGATGAACATGGGCCAGCCCGGGAAGGCTCAGATGAGGGCTCTGCATTGGAGGCAGAGATGGGGCCAAGGCCATCTGGAAGTTATGTGCTGACTCCAGAGCCACTAGAGTCTGACATAAGTGAGGCAGAGGAACAGGGGGAGCCTTTCCCAGTGTGCACATGCACAGAACTGCCAGAAGGCAAAAACAGTTAAGACAAAATGGGCAACTCGGAGTAAGGCTTGGAGATGATTGATCCCTCCCATAAGACATAAAGGAGAAGGCACGTGAGCCTTTGCAGGAAGCAACTTTGTTCATGCTGGTCGGTTTAAATACTGAAGCTCCGTTTTGACTCTGTGGCTTTACAAAGCTAATTGCCAATTAGGTCTTTGACAGCATGTAAAGGAAGATAAAGGTGGGTGCTTATCAGCCTTATCCTAAAGGACTGTGGCAGATTCTGTCCGACTCTTTACAAACTATTAGTGACTCATTACAGGCTGTGAATGAGCATAATTCACAGCCCTTGAAATAAAAAGAGAGCTTTGGGGACTAACTATTTGCTTTTTCCTGTCTCAGGAAGCCTAGGTCAGAACAATAATGTACGAGATCAGTGTGGGATAAATCTCCTTTCTGAGTTAAAAAAAAACTCAAGAGAAGCCCACTGCTATATAAATATGTTCTACTTCTTTCCATCCCATACTAAATGCCCAGAAAAGTTTGTAGGTATTGAGAATTTGGGCTCACAACAGCTTGTGTGCCATTCTTCAGGGAAGGTGAAGACAACATAGCATTTGGATATCTATGGAGATTCTCAATCATCCATGTCATGGTTTTTCCAAAGGTGCTTTTCAAAAGGCAACTGGACTTTCTTGGTTTTTTTTTCCCTTGAAACCATTTTTCTTTTCATCCAAGCAGCTTCGTCCATCCCATTTACTTTGGTAAAAGAGTTCACGTATCTGAAAAACAGGACTGAAGAAGTTTTTTGGATGAGAAGCAAAATGTTTTCAAGGAAAAAAAAAACCAAGAAAGTCCAGTTGCCTTTTGAAAAACATCTTTGGAAAAATAGCATTTGGATAGTCAATGGTCTAGGCTTGCATAGGTTTTACAAATCACTGCATTTCTCCTGAGGTCACCTTGGGTTAAGGCAGAATAGCAAATTGCATATACATCCTAAATTAAGATGCATAATAAATTCAATAAAACTATTTATTCTCACAAAAACCTATTCTTTTTTTTAATCAATGCCACAATTCCACAGCTAAATTAGTTTTATTGAGTGACAGAATAATAACAGAACCATGCAAGTCTGATTGTGTTGTAATCAGAGATATGTCTCACTAAGCCTTTCCCTCA
This sequence comes from Ahaetulla prasina, assembly GCF_028640845.1. NCBI lineage: Eukaryota > Metazoa > Chordata > Lepidosauria > Squamata > Colubridae > Ahaetulla > Ahaetulla prasina. Next base: position 50,156,212 of record NC_080541.1, on the reverse strand, counting down.
TGTTTTCTGTTTGTTGTGGATTTACCCCTCATTATTTTGGTAAAAGAGTTCACATATCTCTGTCAAGGTCATCATCTTTACTGTCTACAGTAGCTTATCTATCTCTGAACCATAGTTAATCACATCTGCTTACAATGACCTTGTTTCACTGGAGTTTGCCCTAGAAAAGGAGAATAAGCCTATTTTGTGCTTAGAATGCTTTATTTATTCTTGCCAAAAATGAGACCATCAAAGTTGAGAAAGATCATCCTGCTCTACAAGATGCTCCACCAATGGCAGTCAAAAAAAAAAAAAAGATAGTTCAAATATACCACTAATGACTAAAATAAATGCTTCCATAATTCTGAATTACATCCTCACAGTCTCCTGGTATCTAGGCCAATATCTTAACTACTAGTGTCTACTTTGGCTACTTTTTAAAAATAGGTGTCTCATTTTCATATTTATGCTGCTTCAAAACCCTAACTGGCTTATGTAAATAAAACAATGAAAGAATGTATAGTTTTTAAAGGAATTTAATACAAGAAGCTTTATATTTCTTTATCCTGTTAAAACTCACTTGTACTGATAAAAGATACAGAACAAAGGAATTTTGTTATTGTGACATTCAGTTTTACACAATCCACTTTTTAAGACACTAACTTCAGTTTTGCTAGCACTATGTCATAAACTCATTTAATCAAAAATCTACATAATTCTATATTTTTAACTCATAAGAACATTCAATTTTATACAAAGATATAAAAATATGCTTCTGGTACATGCCCAGCTTTGCAAAAGATTCATATTTCAAGATATCTATTCATACAAAATAAACAAATATTTATAATAAAGATGACAGAACATTATCCAGGTTCCCAAAGTGAGAGCTGTAATCTAGGCAAAGAAATAATAATAATAATAATAATAATAATAATAATAATAATAATAATAATAATAATAATAATAATAATAATAATAATTATTATTATTATTATTATTGGTGGTGGTAGTTAATGGTTCCAGTGGTACTCGGCACACTGGGAGCTGTGCCTAAAGACCTAGGCAAGCACTTAAAAACAATTGGCACTGACAAGATCACCATTGGTCAATTGCAGAAGGCCACCTTACTGGGATCTATTCGCATAATCCGCCGATACATTACACAATCCTAAACACTTGGGAAGTGTTCGACTAGTGATCTGTGCTACGAAATCCAGCATAGTTATCTCGTTTGCTGTGTATACTGTAATAATAATAATAATAATAATAATAATAATAATAATAATAATAGTAATAATAATAATAGTAATAATAATTGTACATTTTGGTACAATTTATTGACATACAATTTATTGACATTGCAGTACCAGGAGATGCCAGAGTCAAAGAGAAAGAACTGGAAAAAATCACAAAATATTGCAACCTGGCCATTGAAACTACGCAATTATGGATGAAACAATTTAACAGTGATATCCATTATCATCGGGGCACTTGGTACCATGTCCAAGAATTTTATAAGATACATCAACAAATTGCAGCTTCCTGCAATAACACCACCAGAACTGCAAAAAAAACCTGCACTACTTGGAACAGTGTACATCTTAAGAAGGTACTTGGTTGATACCTAGGACGCTGGAAGCAATCCATATTAACCATTAGCACCAGTCAATGATATTTGTGATGCATTTTTGAATGTTCAGTTGACTGACTTTCATGTTTAATAATTAATATATATATTAATAATATATATATATATATATATATATATATAATATAATAATAATAATAATTACGCATAGAATTACATATAGAATTAAACCAAATTTGGTCTTAACTACATATTTTAATTTTCTTTGAAACGAATAAAATATCATTTAGTAACTTTTGTCCCTTAAAATTTCCTTTCAATTTTCCTTTCAATTGATTTAGTATTGTGGCTGCAGTTGCTCCTGTTGCTTGTTAACAATCTGGAGCAAAGATTTTGCTCTTCATGTCATATGCTACATATATCATCTTCAGTTAGAAATACTGTCAGTGCTAAACATGCTGAAAATGTAAGACTCTCTGCTAGTATTAGCTTTCAATAATTCTATTCAAATAGAAAAAAAGAGACCAGATAAAAACTTAAAAGGTACTAACATTACCTTTTAAAATTCATGCACTTAATGCTCACATTCTCCCTAAACCAATTATTAATGAGAGCATCATATGGCGAGAGCAGACCAAAGTACAAATTTCAGTGCCAAAAACAGCTCATCAAGTTCTATGAGACGAACAAGAACTGAGGAACAAAATATCTGTATCTACATGAATTCATCTCTGCATGTGAGATTCTTAGTATACATCATCTACTTAATCTCCTTTTTTTATAATTTTAGCACTATGCATCTGGTCTATCTACATTTTCAAATGGTATTTCATTTCATTAACACCTTGAATAAAGTATACTTTCAAAGCATTTGTCTGATCAGATCCAACTTGTCCTGATCAGAACAAAATTTAAAAGTTGTGTTTCATTCAACACAACTTATCTACTTGCAACCTTTTTTTTTTTTGAGCAAACAATTTTAGGGTAGTTTTTTTATAAATACAATGGTACCTGATACTTATTTTCAATTGGTTCCATTTTTTTAGCTTTTTTTATATATTCGCAAATCGGATAAAATATCCCTTCATGTTTTTTCACATTTCCAGCACAAATTTAGAGTTATTTCCATCCCTGCTCCAATACTTCCATTCTTCCTCTTTGTACATTAGCTGGGACCATGAAAGATAAACAGACTGATTCAGGACTTCCACTGTGGGCCAGAATTGGAATTGAGAGGGGGGGAAAACCCAAGAGTCACATAACACTTAAGAATGTCCAAAGTGCTTATGACTTAAATGTAGCCAGCATGCCAAACTGCCAAACTATAGATTATTCTACAAACTGAGACATACAGTGCAGATTCTCATGAGTAAGGAATTGTTTTTTTTTTTTAATTATTATTTTTTATTTGCATTTATATGCCGCCCTTCTCCGAAGACTCAGGGCGGCTTACACTATATTAGCAATAGTCTTCATCCTATTTGTATATTTATATACAAAGTCAACTTATTGCTCCCAACAATCTGGGTCCTCATTTTACCTACCTTATAAAGGATGGAAGGCTGAGTCAACCTTGGGCCTGGTGGGACTAGAACCTGCAGTAATTGCAGGCAGCTGTGTTAATAACAGACTGTCTTACCAGTCTGAGCCACAGAGGCCCTTCGTGTTCTTCGTGATATGCAAAGTCAACTTTTCTCAGCCTGGTTCTCTGCTGAAAATAAAGAGTTGTTTGATACAAAAGAGAGAATTCAGCAGAAGCCGCTGGAACAAAGTTGATAAAGAACAAGATTTTTCCTCTCTTCATCAGCCTTTATTCAACACAGTGGAACCTCCAAGAAATTGGAAAAGTCCAGACTACTGAGAAAGGGGAACATTTTTTTCAAAAGGATTTTTGTTTCTGTAAAAATACAAATACACACAGCTAGTCTTTTTTTTTTGCTTTTACTCCTATTTGTTGTGTTATTCAAAATTTCATGTTATTTCTTTATTGCAAATTATGAAATTGGGTCCACAAATCATAAAAGGGCAATCCTTCCCCATCTCTGCACTAGATCATATTGGCTTTCTGTTCAGTTAATATAGTTTATTTAAAAAGGGTACAGATTATAGTCATTTTGCCTCAACAAAGATTAGAATTACTTACAGGAGGAAAAATATCACTGAATGTAACTGTATTTCCTTCTGGGGAATAACTGCATGGTATTAACTCTAAGAGAACTGAAATATTAATAACTAATATTCACTTAAATTGTTTCAATTTCACCTACTTAAACAAACGTTACCTACCAATTTTTTATCTCTCTTATTTCTTGCAGTGACATCCTATGTGCAGTCACACTGACTGAAGTACAATGGCATGAAGATTCCAATTCTCTATGCATTCATTCATCAATGTCAGAATGACTTTATGTGAGAGTCACCTCCAAAAAGCCATTGAGTCTCATATATAAGAGTTTATTAAGCATGTTTTGTTTATTTATGTTACTGTTAATTATTATTTAATTTTGATGTCTAATGATACTTTTTATAGGACAGTTTCAATTTTGGATGCTTCTATTTTATATAGTCATGCTATTAATGGGACCATTTTAAGTAAAATAACATGGAAATGTTTAAAACAAATAAATTCTACTTTAAAGATCTACTTTACATTCTTTTTAATGGAGTTCTCTTTTTTAATTTTCAGCCTGCTACCACTTTTATTAGGGCACTACTAAGCCACATTGAAATCAACATAAAAATGTCACTAATTACATGATTTTTTTCACTGAAGATGCAATTATAAACCTATTGCAGTTCTTCTGGCTTTAATCTAAATTTTATGAACATAAAAGGAAGGGTTAAGGTTCCCAAAAAGTTAATTGACTTACTCAATATATAATGAAAAATATAACACAAGCTTTTAATGAAATTCATCAGTTTGAAAATATTATGTAGACTGGATTTAGAAATGTTCCCAATCTGAGTTTCTTTCTGCAGTGGTTTGAATTATTTAGTCTGCATCTGAATTATCTAGTCTGCTAGGGTCACAGCAGAGACGGTTCTTCTTCTGGACCCCACCAGTTAGAATTCCCTGACTGGGTGGGTCCACACCATGCCTCCTCTTCTGGCACAGGTGGAACAGGCCATTCCCATGTTCTGTGGAGAAGTAAGCAAAGAAGAAATTAAAATAGCATTGGTTTTAGCTTTAGTTTCTTTCTGATTTGTTGTGAGGTAGTCAGTTAATGGATCAGAAGATTATTTTCTTTTCTCTTTCCCCGCAGACACTCACTCCAGGGTGCCTGTCATCTGCTGCAGTGGACGGCCATCAAATTCACTTGCAGGATGAAAACAAATTCCAGTTCTGCTGAGACTTTTGTGCAGTTTGATGGTGCTGCTAAATAGCATGCACTGATCACTGAACAGCCATAGCACAATAATGGGAACATGGGCACCATGATGGGAGATTACTGGTGACCTTTTATTTTTGAAAGCATGTAAACATTTTGTTTTTTGTTGTTTTTGGAAGAATCAACAGGTAGGGATGTCAGGTTCTGTCACCTAGTAGAGGAGCAGCAGAAAAACCAAATAAACCAAGTATACTTATGTGGTCTGCAAACTAACCCCATCATCTAAAGTGAGCTAGCTACAGTAGCGATAATGACTTACAATTTTGTTACACAGAGCAACTCTGAATTGAATTAAATGGTTCACCAGAAAAAAAAAGTTTACAATATTGAAGCCCTCAAAACACTATGCCAGTCTCCAGCTAGATTTGATTTTCATTATTTTTGGTATGCATAATACAACAAGTTCGGGTAGAAGTATATATATATATATTTTAAAATTGTGCTCTTTTCTTTTAAAGAGGTGATTTTATCGTTCCCATAATTGGCACAATCTCCCATCTCTAAGTCCCAAAATCTCCAACTCCCAAATCCTATCAGAATAAATGTGTGAGTTCCTGCAACACCATCTGAAATAAGAGGTGCAGACTGGCTGCTACACCTCGAAATCTAAATTTGATTCCCATTATAGTCACAGTGCACCAGAGTTTCTATTCCAGAGGTGGGTTTCAGCAGGTTCTGACCAGTTCTGGAGAACCGGTAGCGGAAAATTTAAGCAGTTTGGGGAATCGGTAAATACCACTTCTGACTGGCCCCGTCCCCATCTATTCTTGCAGTAACCTTCCCCTGGAGCGGGGAGGGAATGGAGATTTTACAGTATCTTTCCCCTGCTATGCCCACCAAGCCATGCCCACCAAGCCACACCCACAGAACCAGTAGTAAAAAAAATTGAAACCTACCACTGTTCTATTCTTAGTTTGCTAAGGAATACCAGGAATAGGAATTCACAGTTTTGATGAAACCCACGTCCCTTTTCCTGGTTTCCACCTCTCCACAAAGTTGTGCTGCTAAAATTCACCATCAAAATAGAGAAGTTACAACAACACAATTTAACTTCTTGTTTGATAACAACAAGAAGGAAAACAAACTTATTGAGCCTCACAAAAATATTCTGGCAATTTCCCAGAATAGGAAAAAATAATTGGGCTTGACAAGTCTCATATCACTCTCTCAAGTGATGTCCTTGGTAAATTAAATAATTCTTACCAAAAATAGTGCAATTGCTGACTGCACACCCTTTGTGTGGCTGGCTGGCTCTTTTCCTGCTGATCTGATTGGTTGGCTGCCTCTTTGGCAGATATTTTCAGCCCCACAGCTGTGTTATTGGTCCCAAGGATCAGAGCTCTAAATATGTACAAAATAACTATTAGAGAGATATAGTGATATTATGTCAAAATATATTTCCTCAGTGGCCTGACTGTTCTTTTCCCTTTGCAGAAGTTATTTTTAAAAGTTTTGATAGCACTGAATTTGACACTTCATTTATTGCTGCAAGTTGTTGCTTGCCATCATTGTGCAATCTTTTTGGCTGGCTGGTTTGTGGCTTGAAAAAGCGCCTATATGACTGCATGCCACTCAGAGCAGGGGTCTCCAACCTTGGCAACTTTAAGACTTGTGGACTTCAACTCCCAGAGTTCCTCAGCCAAAGCTGGTTGAGGAACTCTGGGAGTTGAAGTCCACAAGTCTTAAAGTTGCCAAGGTTGGAGACTCCTGGCTCAGAGACTTTCATGTATCCCCTAGATCAGGGGTGTCCAAACTTGGCCCTTTGGAGAGTGGTGGACTTCAACTCCCAGAATTCCCCAGCCAGCATGAGCTATAAATTTAAGCAAGTTGCTAGTTGGAGAATTCTGGGAGTTGAAGTCCACCACTCTCCAAAGGGCCAAGTTTGGACACCCCTGCCCTAGATAGATCGGCCATTTATAACACAGTATCACTGTGACACAGCCTCTTAAATCCTAAATCTTCCAGAGACAAGGGAAGATTTTGAGCAACCTGCTCTTAGATTCTTCTGATTAAGGCTAAGTATACACTAAGTTGACCTTTTCTGAAATGTCCTAAAATCAGCTGAAGAATTGGTTTTAATTTATGTGTATACATCACTTAAAACAGACAAAAACTAATATATAATTAATTTCAGAGTCTCATAACTCTGCTGAAATATGCATTAAAATTTGTGTGTGTGGATGTACCATGTTTCCCTGAAAATAAGACCCTGTCTTATATTTTTTTGAACCCTGAAATAAGCGCTTGGCCTTATTGCCATGTGCTAAAAAGCCCGATTGGGCTTATTATCAGGGGATGTCTTATTTTGGGGAAAACAGGGTATGTGTATTTGTGTGTGTGTGTGTGTGTGTGTGTGTGTGTATACACACAAACACATATAAACACATATATATTGTTATATATAAACAATTATTACAATGAGTAGTTTGTATAGTCATTAAATTTAAGTAATCCAGAGATAGTTTCAAAATAAATTGCTAGTGTTTAAGAGGAAGTTATTGACAATAGCTGATGCAAGAGAAAAAGTACAGGAGAGGAACAGATCAATCCTATTAATGAAATAATAAAGGTAATTGAGAGAAAATATCATATCAATTTCTTGAATCATTAAAAAAAGTATAATTAGGCATCTGAAAATTATTATCTGAATAGTATAAACATATGTCCTATTTCAGAAATGCTGAAATAGCTATTAATTAATTAGAGTTATATTTCTATTTTTGTTTTAGAAACTTTTCAGTGTTACTACATAGAATTTCTTCTTTGAAATTATGATCTTAATCAGTGGAGTGGAATTTTTAAAACATATCTAAGTCAAACATAGCCAAACATAGACTTCTGTTTTTATTTATATACTACTAAAACTCTTGCATCATGACTGGGTGAATCAATCACTTGCAAAACATTTTGGTCAAGGTACCTCAAATGGGTTAAGTAAGTCTTGGATCCTGGATCCAAAATCCAAAATCCAGGATCCAAGACTTCCAAAGAAATGAAATTTGAGAAAGTTGTTGTTGCTTCAGTGCTCCTAGATGTTGTTTTGATGCTGGGTTGCTGCTGTGGTGATGTAATCTTAATTTTCAAAATTTCATGTGCTTCCCAGTCACTTATAATTCTTCTTTCCCTCTCTCTCTCTCTCTCCCTCATCCCCGCCCACTCTTTCTCTCCCCCTCCCCCCCGCCTTACCAGATGGGATGAGAAGGGATAGGATGGGAAAGGAGCTTTCCAATGCTCCCTGCCAAATTTCCACAAGGAAATTTGGCTCAACAGGCTAATGCAGTCTGTTATTAACACAGCTGCCTGCAATTACAATTACTGCAGGTTCGAGTATGAGTCTTCGGAGAAGGGAGGGATATATATTCCAAAAAAAAAATTCAGTTGACAAGATGTCGCTTCACCCCTGACTGCTTTTCTTCCAACCCTTGGTCACTTTGTTTCTTTGTTTCGATATGTAATGTAATGTAATTAATGTAATGTAATGCAATACAGTAGAGTACAGTACAGTACAGTACAGTACAATACAATACAATACAATACAATACAATACAATACAATACAATACAATACAATACAATACAATACAATACAATACAATACAATACAAGAGTTGGAAGGGATTTTGGAGGTCTTCCAGTCCGACGTCCTGCTTAGGCAGGAAACCCTATGCCACTTCAGACAAATGGTTAGGTAAGATAAGGAAACATATCTGAAACAATGAGCCAAGTGCCTATCACAATATTCTTGCTAGATAACATAGCCATATTATGTCATTCTTTTGTACATGGGTGGTGGAATCTTTATCACTTGCAAAGTCAATTCTTGCCATTACCCTGACTGACATGTATCTTACACTTTTTCTCTCAGCTTCCTGCTTGCTAGTTAGCCCCATGACTATGTCCATTAGGCATCCATTGTAAAGCAGGAGCCACACATGCACTGCACGTAAAAATAAAATGATGAATGAAATTAATGATTGGATAAGAGAGAAAGGAAACCATCCACTTTTGAGAAAACTGTCCTGTTCACAGTCAAAGTGAAAGTGTTAGGGAGAGAATTTTAAAAACAGTAAAAACAGCCAAGTGAGTAAATACACAATGTATTTAGCAAGAGAAGATTGGTTACATGCTTATAATCTTGAAATATTTTAATTCAAGTAGGTCTTTCTGGTTAGTTAAATCTGATCTCAAGGGAAACTGTCTTGTTTTATGATTTTTTAAAGCTGTTGTCTCTCTAGTTCAGACAAGTCAATGTTGTGTCATCTTCCATTTTCTCTATATCTGACAGCTACCCTGAAATATTTTTCTGTTGAGAAGAATTACAAATTCATTTATTACTTAATTAGCACTAATAAACATAAAGTCTGCCAAATAACCACTTAATATAGAGTAAATCAAGGCAAATATTAGGTTCCTGATAAGACTGAGGCTATAGCTAACATAGGAAGCAAGACATTTTAAAACTTTTTTTAATGTGGTGGTAATCTGTCATATCTAACGTATTGTACTATGTCATAAGTTGGTGTTTTCCAAGTCTGTTGAAATATCAACTCTCAAAATTCTGGGAATTGCAATCTCAGTTTACAGGAATCAATTTGGTAAGCGGAATAGAAAAATGTCAATTTTTATTTTGCTATCAGTATGGGTAGAGATGCCTACACATCAAGAACTTAGTTAATTGTGAATGTGTGACTTTTCATTTATTTATTACATCAAAATGCTCAAATTAATTGGCTTATTTCATTAGTTGTTTACTATAAATTACATGTGATATGAGAAATCTAGATAGATATTTGCTTTAGGACTCAATTTGTTTCCCACTAAGCATTAGATATAAAAGGCTAAATTGCTGCTGTTAAAAACTCTGATTAAAAAAAAAAGAAACCAAAAAGCACATGCAGATTACAAAGTAAAAGAAAGAGCACATGTGAAGTGTTTATTCATTATTGAAGACCAGAAATGTAGATGATGCAAGTAGTACCTTTTCTTTCAAAAACAACAGCTCCCTATTGATTATTATCAAAAGCAATGCCTGCTTATGTTAACAAATTTACCAATAAACTCCACTGCCAGTTCACCATAGGTTTCTTCTAGTATATGCTTGTAAAACTAATTGTACTTCACTGCTGGGAAACTCTTATGTGCCAGATTCTGCTAGAAAGTTTAAACATTGCTGCTTGTAACAGAGCTGTCACAGTAACATAGTGGATAATACAAAGATTTATAATACAAAATAATAAAGAGAAAACCTTAATCTACATTAAGAAAATCAACAGTTGAAATGTATTAGAAATTCTGCAAAGTTAATACAGTGTTTTGAGAATTTGTTTATTTGTTCCTTCAAGTCACTTTTTACTCCTCAAGAGTCTGATAAATCTCTGTAGTTTCCTTGGCAAAATTTCCAGGTGTGGTTGGTCATTGTCTTCTTCCTAGAGCTAAGAAATCATGACCGGCCCAAAGTCATCTAGTTGGGTTTGTGCCTAGATTAGAACCCCAGCCTTTCATTTTCTGATCTGGTACTTTTAACCAATACACCAAACTGCCTCTCTTTCAATATTTATCTGTTCAAATTTCATTCTTTTTAAAATCGTTCTTTTACTAATATGTGGATCATAGCTGTGACATGTCATATTTTTCTCAGCTGTTGTTATTTAGGTTCTGTCATTTATTTAAAATCTCTAACAGTGTGACTTTATTTATTGTGATTAAAATGAAAGAGCTGTGCATTTAAAGAGAATTTAATCAGTTCAACATTTCAACTAAAAATAGTTAATTATTTGTAAAAAAAAATAAACAATAGAATGAATAGAGTAAAAAGTAATGAGTAACATCCTTTTGAATTTGGCTAGAGAGACTTTTTAACAATTCTCTGTATAAAAGTACAGTTATTCAACTTGGCTTAGTCACAATTTCTTCAAATAAGTCAACTCTGAATCCAAGCCACTGAAAATACAGGCAAATTCTGTCCTTTCTCACCTCATTCTTAGTCCTTTATGCATAGACATAGATCTAGTTATTGTCTTACAAATACACATATACATATGCATCATGCCACTCTGATTATAACAGCACAAATACCACGATGGCACATTCCCTCAGATAATTCTCTGTCTCTCTCTCTTCATGTTCACCCTCTTCATTTCCCCTTCATTTTTAATACAAATAGCTGGTCCAGGAAGAAAGAGAGAGGGAGGGAGGAAGGGGAAGGGAGAGATTTTGGAAACCATCAGAAACATTCAGCACTACTTTATCCTTCAATTTAGAGTAGATCTAAAATGAAGATATTTATCATTCAACATCTGACAGTTGAGTCTTGGCAACTGGACTTTTTTTCTTTTTGGTTTGAAACTGTCCAGTTCAAGAAATCCAGTTGCCATAGTTCAACTTCCAGACAACTTAACCTGGATGACTGAAAATCTTCACTGACATATTGTCATTCAATAATGCATCATATACATTAATTAGTCATTGTGGGAAGGATTTTTTAAATATCCTTTGAAGATGGTCCAAAGTTTTAGGACATAAATTCACAATACCTTAACAAATGAATGTTTTATTTTTATATCTCCAAATATAACTATGGAAAACAATAACCCAAAGTGGGGCAAGGTTAATGGAAAAAATGCTGAAGAGAAAAGAGACATGCTAACCCCTCCTAGTTTAGCTGATTTTTTTTCTCTGTAACAGCCAAAAAAACCCTCTATTTTTTTAATTATAGTTGGCATGAAAATAAAAGCATTTGATAAAGTAGACCATAACCTACTACTAGATAAACTAGAAAAATGTGGGTTAGACAGCACCACCACCAGATGGATTTGTAACTGGTTGACCAACCGCACTCAACATGTAGTCCTCAATGGATCTACATCCACATGGAGGGAAGTATGCAGTGGAGTACCCCAAGGCTCTGTTTTAGGCCCAGTACTCTTCAACATCTTCATCAATGACTTGGACAAGGGGATAGATTGGGAACTCATCAAATTTGCAAATGACACCAAGCTGGCAGGAATAGTCAACAATCTAGAAGATAGGCTCAAGTTACAGAAAGATCTTGACAGACTTGAACATTGGGCGCTATCTAACAAAATGAAATTCAACAGTGAAAAAAGTAAGGTTCTACATTTAGGCAAAAAAAATATGCACAGGTACCGTATATATGGTACCTTGCTCAATAATAGTACCTGTGAGAGGGATCTTGGAGTCCTAGTGGACAACGATTTAGATATGAGCCAGCAGTGTGCAGCAGCTGCTAAAAAAGCCAACACAGTTCTGGGCTGCATAAACAGAGGGATAGAATCAAGATCACGTGAAGTGTTAGTGCCACTTTATAATGTCTTGGTAAGGCCACATTTGGAATACTGCATTCAGTTTTGGTCGCTGCGATGTAAAAAAGATGCTGAGAGTCTAGAAAGAGTGCAGAGAAGAGCAACAAAGATGATTAGGGTACTGGAGGCTAAAACATATGAAGAACGGTTGCAGGAACTGGGTATGTCTAGTTTAATGAAAAGAAGGACTAGGGAAGACATGATAGCTGTAATGTATCTTTAAATGTTTTGGCGGGAAACAAGCACGTTGCTGATTGGTTGAAGCTGCCGGCTAAACTGTATTTAAGGAGAGGTTTTTCCCCAGCCCGGTTGCTGGGTTCATCATATATTAAAGAGCTGTTGTCACTACCCTGGTCTCCTGCCTCGTTACTGCCCAGACTTAACACTGGCGACGAAGGTGGGATCCCGAGGCTAAAAGCACCAGGAAAGAGCTGAACGCACTACGAGGACAGAACCCAGCAAAATGGCCAGCTACACACCGCCCGCGCCATTTGACCCATCCAAGGAGAAATGGGGGACATACATGACCCGTTTCGAGAGTTTCCTCGAGGCGAACGAACTGCAAGGAGTTCCAGACAACCGAAAAAGGGCGTATTTCCTGAGCCACTGCGGTCCCGAGGTCATCGACATCGTGGAAGCCCTGGCAGAGCCAACACCGGTACAATCGGTATCGTGGCAAACGCTGCAGAATCTATTGAAGAACCATTTCGCGCCAACACCGTCCAAATATGTACGGCGTTTTGAATTTGGAGAGCGCAGACAGCAAGAGGGCGAATCCATCAGCGATTACATGGCCGCCCTGAGGAAAGCCTCCAAGGATTGTGGATACCGAGATTTGGATGAGGAACTGTTAGAGCAACTCATCCGTGGGGTTAGAGACATTCGTTTGCGGAGGCGGCTGCTATCAAAAAGCAATCTAACGCTGGCAAACGCTCTGGACGAAGCCAGAGCTCATGAGATGTCCACCCAAGCGGCGGAAACCCTACAAAAGCCGCTCACGCCAACGACGAGCGCGAAATCAACTCCGGTCCACTACGAAGAAGCCCAGACCGAATCAGACGGCGAGGATGAGGAAGGAGTTTTTCACACCGGGAGACCGAGAAAAGAAGACCGGGATGAATGCGGAAGTTGCGGAGGGCAACACCAGCGTCATCAATGCAAGTTCAAGGACGCTACGTGTCGGCGGTGCGAGAAGAGGGGGCACCTGGCTCAAGTTTGTCGAGCACCTCAACCATCCCGCCGAAAATTCAAACCAACCAATCAGAGCGCGGGATCGGCAAGGCGACCCGCGATTGGTCAGGAAAAAAAGGGCGCGAAGTCAAACCGAACGACCATAGTAGTGGGTCATGCGGCGACCCGTCTAGAAAAAAAAATATTCACAAAACCAAAAATTGAAAAAGTACCGTGCCGGCTGGAGGTGGACACAGGGTCAGCGATCACAATCATGTCCTGGGACACTTTTGCGAAAGCACTGCCGAACATCGCCAAACGCAAACTGCAAACACAGCGGCTAAAAGTCCAAGACTACCAAGGGAATCGCATCCCTGTTCGAGGGACGACATCCGTCCGCGTCGAGTACGGACCACACAAGAAAACCCTGCCCATCACGATAGTCGAAGGGAACCTGCCAAGTTTGTTGGGACTAGACTGGTTCCGAGCATTGGGAATGGGAGTGACTGGCATCTACAGAAATGACTTTAACCTAAAGGACACACTCATGGACGAATTCGAAGATGTTTTCAAGGACTGCCTGGGCAAGTACAAGGGGACCCCTATTTCTTTCAATTTAGACCCCCAGGTAGCCCCCATACGGTTAAAAGCAAGGAGGGTCCCTTTTGCCCTTAAACCCAAGATTGACAGGGAGATAGACAAACTCATCAGTCAGGGGATACTAGTGCCAGTCGATCACGCAAAGTGGGAGACGCCAATCGTCACCCCAGTGAAACCAGATGGGTCAGTGAGAATCTGTGCTGACTACAAGGCAACGTTAAACAAAGCCTTGCAAAAAAGCGCTTACACGGTCCCCGTGGTGCAACACTTGCTGCACTCGCTGGGGCAAGGGCACGTTTTTGCCAAATTAGATTTGGCCCAAGCCTATCAACAACTGCCTGTAGACGCCAACACAGCCGAAGCCCAGACAATTGTGACTCACAGAGGTGCTTTCAAGTGTACCCGGTTACAGTTTGGGGTGAGTGTGGCACCTGGTCTATTTCAAAATTTAATGGAGCGACTTCTGCAAGGGCTCCCGGGGTAGTCCCTATTTTGATGATGTATTGGTATCAGCCGAAAATTTAGAAGAATTGGGGAGCGTTTGAGAAAAGTTTTGGGCATTTTCGGTCAGCGGTCTAAAGGTTAAAGTGAACAAATGCCAAATAGGGGTAGAATCCGTAGAGTTCTTGGGCTACAGAATAGACAAGGAAGGAATCCACCCCACTGAGAGCAAGGTCAAGGCAATAAGAAAGGCTCCAGCGCCCAAAAACAAAACAGAGCTACAGGCATTCCTGGGTCTAGTGAACTTTTACGCGGTCTTTTTGAAAAATAAGGCAACCGTTGCCGAGCCGCTACATAAGTTACTGGGAAAGAATACTGTTTGGTCTTGGGGAAAGACGGAAGCTAGGGCTTTCGAAGCAGTAAAAAACCTACTCTCGAGCGATAGCTTACTGATTCAGTATCATAGCACAATGCCATTGGTATTAGTTTGCGATGCTTCCCCTTACGGGGTGGGTGCTGTGCTCAGTCACAGGCTTCCAAATGGCACAGAAGCCCCAATAGCCTTCTACTCCAGAACGATGTCCTCGACAGAGAGGAACTACAGTCAGTTGGATAAGGAAGCTCTAGCTATAGTATCAGGGGTAAAAAAGTTTCACGAATACGTTTTTGGTAGAGACTTTGAAATTGTTACAGACCACAGACCACTGTTAGGGTTACTGGCTGGCGACCGCCCAACACCTGTGGCGTTTTCGCCCCGTTTTAGCCGTCTACTCCTATAAACTGCGGCATCGGCCAGGAAAAGAGTTGGGGCATGCGGACGCGTTAAGCAGATGCCCACTGCCAGGGGCGATCGAGGACCCCACTCCGGGGACGCCCATACTGTTAATTGACTCTCTGGACTCTGGCCCAGTCACATCTAAGGAGGTGGCTCGGGCGTCATACCGGGACATTATTTTGAGAACTGTACTTGGTTGGGTACAAAGAGGGTGGCCCGCTGCGCCGGGCGAGCGTTTTAAAGAGTTTGTAAAGAAACGTGGGGAACTTTCGGCTCAAGGGGGGTGCCTGCTATGGGGGGATCGAGTGGTGATCCCAGAGAAATTGAGGAAAAGGGTGTTGGATCTCCTCCACGAGGGGCACCCAGGGATCGTGAGGATGAAGGGTCTAGCGAGAAGCTATGTGTGGTGGCCTTTAATGGACTCGGAAATTGCTGAAAGGGTAGGGAAATGCCAGGCCTGCCAGGAGTCCAGACCGCTACCCCCAACGGCCCCGGTTCGGGAATGGGAGAGA
Organism: Ahaetulla prasina; assembly: GCF_028640845.1. Classification (NCBI taxonomy): domain Eukaryota; kingdom Metazoa; phylum Chordata; class Lepidosauria; order Squamata; family Colubridae; genus Ahaetulla; species Ahaetulla prasina. Next base: position 50,140,434 of record NC_080541.1, on the reverse strand, counting down.
CCCCAAGGGCCCTGGTCTAGAATCCACATTGACTTTGCCGGCCCCTTCCACGGCCAAACCTTTCTGGTAGTAGTCGATGCCTACTCCAAATGGCTGGAAATCATTCTCATGAGATCCATGACAGCCGAGGCCGTGATCTCAGTCCTACGACACCTATTTGTAACCCATGGGTTGCCCGACACGTTAGTATCCGATAACGGCCCGCAATTCACGGCAACCCAGTTTGAGGAGTACTTGGCAGAAGAGGGCATCCGGCATGCCCTCTCGGCGCCTTTCCACCCTGCGACGAATGGCCTTGCAGAGCGTTTCGTCCGGAGAGCAAAAGAGGCATTGTCAGACTCAAGCCAGGCGACTGGCAAACAAAATCGATGTCTTCCTGGCCGTCCAACACAGAACCCCTGTGTCACAACCGCAGAAGCCCAGCAGAATTATTAATGGGCGAAGCTCAGGTGCCCACTAGACCGTTTAAATCCAAACTATACACGGAGGGTTACAAGGGGACTCGAAAAACAAGAGGGATGGACATAGGCGACCGGTGTGGGCACACAACTATGGTGAAGGCCCGACCTGGGTAGCAGGAAAATCCTAAACATAACAGGTCCAAAATCATACTTGGTGGAGATAAAAGACGGCCGGGTATGGGCGCCACATAGACCAAATAAGAAAACGCATAGCCGAACAATCCGAATTAGGCGAAACAGGCCCTGACTATACAATGTTTGAATCCACAGCTGACTCAAACCGGAAAATCGCAGGACTTATCTGAGTTCCAGGAGGTCCAGCGACGCCAACAGGTTCCATTAGAAAACAGCAGGGACGACTCGGCAAATAATCCAGGGCCGGATGGCCTAGAGGAGGAGCTGAGAGGAGCAAACAGCCCCTCCGGTCAGCTCGACCCACTCCCAGGGAATGAATTGCGCAGGTCCGAAAGAGTCAGGAGACGCCCAGTCTATTTGCATGATTACGTTGAAAAATAATATGTAAATATCATGTAAATATTGGTAAAGTGTTTTCTGGGAGGGAAGGAGTGTAATGTATCTTTAAATGTTTTGGCGGGAAACAAGCACGTTGCTGATTGGTTGAAGCCGCCGGCTAAACTGTATTTAAGGAGAGGTTTTTCCCCAGCCCGGTTGCTGGGTTCATCATATATTAAAGAGCTGTTGTCACTACCCTGGTCTCCTGCCTCGTTACTGCCCAGACTTAACAATAGCAGTGTTCCAATATCTCAGGGGTTGCCACAAAAAAGAGGGAGTCGGGCTGTTCTCCAAAGCACCTGAGGGTAGAACAAGAAGCAATGGGTGGAAACTGATCAATGAAAGAAGCAACTTAGAACTAAGGAGAAATTTCCTGACAGTTAGAACAATCAATAAGTGGAACAACTTGCCTGCAGAAGTTGTAAATGCTCTAACACTGGAAATTTTTAAGAAAATGTTGGCTAACCATCTGTCTGAGATGGTGTAGGGTTTTCTGCCTGGACAGGGGGTTGGACTAGAAGGCCTCCAAGGTCCCTTCCAGCTCTGTTGTTATTGTTATTATTATTAAAACCAAATCAGTAGAAGGAAAATTGTAAGAAAGAATTGGCAACAAGCAAAACTTAAACAATACTTGCAGCCTATTGAATTCCTCCTTAACATACATTAAGATGGACATTCTCTATGTGAAGAAAAGTGTTTTCTTCACATTGTAATTGACTTCAAACTATTTAAAGGCTAATGCCAGTAAGTTATTTTTTTTTAAATGTAGCATGAGCTGCCAAAGTGAATGAAATATTATTAAAACTCTATATATGGCCCCAAATACATTCAAAGGGGTGCAAATTACATCCTAAGATAATCATTCTTATTCTTCCTGACTCAGTTCATGAAAATTTCAAGCAAATTTGAATAAATACCATAGCATTATTTATTCATAGACTAGCAGTATCATCAAAGCTGAACTGCAACTGTGATAACTGTGATAAAAAAGTAAAATGCTAGCTTTATGTTTGTTATATTTAATGTTATTTCTCCGTTTCATTGGAGGTCATCGGCTGTCTCAGATAGTGTTGCCTCAGATGTTGCCTCATTTGTTACTGAAAACTCCATACATAAACAGTTAAGACTGAATTAAATATGAGTGACTTTTTCAAAAAAGAAAGAAAGAAAGAAAGAAAGAAAGAAAGAAAGAAAGAAAGAAAGAAAGAAAGACAAATGGAAGGCTAGCAAACATTCTTGCTCATCCAAATCAACAATCCTCATTTAGCCACCACAATCTATTCCAGAAAAATGGTTGTTAAAAAAAACCCTCCAGAGATGGAGCCCCCAAACTTCTGAAGGCAAGCTGTTCCATTGATGAATTGTTCTAACTGTCAGGAAACTTCTACTTACGTTGGTTCTCTCTTTGATTAGCTTCCATCCTTTGCTTCTTGTCCTGCCTTCAGGTGCTTTTGAGAATAGGTTGACCCTCTTTTCTTTGTGGCAGTTGATTAGATATTGGAACACTGTTATCACTCAGCCCTAGTCCTTCTTTTCATTAAATTAGACATATCCCCAATTGCTTTTTTTTTTAAAAAAAGTTTTTTATTTATAATACAAATTAAAAACAGTGGACATATCGTGACATCTCCGGTTTAAACATTTTCATCAAATTTTGTCATATAATTGATACACTTCCTTATCTCTATACATATTTACACTAACTATCACATTTCAAATATATAAATTCTTTCATTCATATAGATTACATCAATATCTAATTCAATCGTATCTATCATAACAAATTAACATAAAAACTTCTGAACGTTTTACTCATCAGTGATCCTTTATCCCAGCATTCCTCCTCCTTTCTAGCCAATAGTAAAATTTGTTCCAGATTTCATAATACTTCAATTCATTCTTACGTTTAAGTTCCAAAGTCAGTCTGTCCATTTCCACACAAATTAATATTTTAGCTAACACTTGTTCTGTGGGGGGGGGGGTGTCTCTTTGTTTTTCCATTTTTATTCAAAAGCCAATCTTGCTGCTGTTAGAATATATAACATTAGGTAAATTACGCTCTTTTTGTATTTGCCCTCTATAATACCAAGTAGAAAGAATTCTGGTTTGCTTCTATATTTTGTGTTAGTATCTCCTCTATCCATTGTCTTATCTGGTGCCAAAATTTTGTGGCTTTTGGGCATTCCCATCATTGAGATAAAAAGTCCCTGGCACTACCTCACACTTCCAACATATCAACGAATGTTTTTGGCTTATTTTTGCTAATCTTGTGGATGGGAGATGCCACCCACTGTCTTTTCTTCTTTCTAAAGCAAAGTTCTGAAGCCAAATTATTTTTCTTTCTTTTATCACAATTTATTTATTTAAGGTATCTTTTTTTCCTCTGTAGTTTGTGACTAATTTCTTCTTGGCCGGTAGGTATCTCCCTTGTCTCACTCTCTGTTACTCAGCATTCAATCCACATTCAAGATGTCAACTTCCTCCAATCTGTCAGCACATATCCCCAATTCCTGAAAGCATTCTTCATATGTTTTAGCTTCCAGTCCCCTAACCATCTTTGTTACTCTTCTCTGCACTTTTTCTAAAGTCTCAACTTCTTTTTCATATTGTGGTGACAAAAACTGAATGCAGTATTTCAAATGTGGTCTTGCAAAGCTATTGTAAAGTGGTACTAACATTTCATGTGATCTTGATTCTGTTCCTCTGTTAATGCAGCCTGGGACTGTGATGGCTTTTATAGCAGCTGTAGCAAACTGCTGGTTCATATTTAAGAGATTGTCTACTAGGATTCCAAGATTCCTCTCACAGTAACTATATTGAGCCAGAGACTACATATTCTATATCTGAGGGGGTGGGTTCTTCCCTAAGTATAGAACCTTACTTTTCTCACCACTGAATTTTATTTTGTTAGATAAGGCCCTGTATTCAAGTCTGTCAAGATTCTTTTGTATCTTGAACCTATCTTCTGAGTATTAGCTATTCCTGCCAGCTTGGTCTCATCTGCAAATTTAATGAGTTCCCATTCTATCCCCTTGACTAAATTGGTTATGAAGATATTGAATAGCAATGGGACTAAAACATAGTCTTGAGATATTGTGCATATTTCCTTTGATATAGATACAATTCCATTAAGAACTATATATTGAGAGCAGTTGGTATGCCAGTTATGAATCCATCTGGTGGTGATGCTATCTAAACCACATTTTCCTAACATATCAAGTAGCAGGTTGTGGTCTACTTTATCAAATGCCTTACTGAACTCCAAGTAAAAGACACCTCCAAATTCTTTGGCTGCTGTCTAAGAATTTGGAATTGGTAGAGTGCATAGCTATAACTACTGTAGAAATACTAGCTATTTCTTTTTAACTACCCAATTAGGACTTCAATTTTTTCTATGTGATCGTATTATAGAATTCATGATCACCTGGTAGCTGCAAACTAGCTTTCAAAACTTCCTTACGTTCTTGGATAAGTAGTAATTTACATAAATTTACTTCCCATTTTCTATTGCAATTTACAAAACGAAAATTGCAAGAACTAATCTGCAGAAAACATTTCCTTGTATGTTTTACTACCCGTTTTGTTCAGTTTGATAAAAGAGATTGCTCTGAGTTGGGTAGAATGTACTTCTTTAGTTATAAGATGGCTAAAGGGTTTCAATGAATATTTTTATAATGTCCTTGTATAATAAACTGGGCTGGGAAGTGGCTCACCAGGCTAATGCAGCCTTTTATTAACACACAGCTGCCTGCAATTACAATTACTGCAGGCTCGAGTCCCACCAGGCCCAAGGTTGACTCAGCCTTCCATCTTTTATAAGGTAGGTAAAATGAGGACCCAGATTGTTGGGGGAGCAATAAGTTGACTTTGTATATAAATATACAAATAGGATGAGACTATTGCTTTACACAATGTAAGCCGCCCTGAGTCTTTGGAGAAGGGCGGGATATAAATTCAAATTAAAAAAAAAATAAAGCTTGTTGTTTAATTATCTCCTTCTCCTGCTTCCTCTGTTTGTTCAGTTAAATTCTGAAGGAATACATGAAGTACAGTTGCCAGCACCCAACTAAACATCATGGGTCTTAAAGATTTCAGAATTCTGTAAAGATCTGTACTTTATATACTTACGGATAAGCCAAGAATTTTAAGTGCTAATATCCACTCAAAAATTGAGTTTGGCTTATCCACAGATGGGCTTATATACAGTAATTGAACATAGCCACATCAACAGTAGCATTCTTTCCCCCCTCCAACTGTATTGTAAGGTCAAAAACATCTCCAAGAGAAATTTAATATGGCCTCTCAAGCACTCTGATAATACGTTCTCTACATGTCTCACCTTTTTCAATTTTTGTTTCCATGTACTGAAACAGGGAGAAGCACAATATTACACAAAGCCCATTTTTCTTCTTTCAGCTAAGATTCCCTCCTCACAACAAACCGCCTTACTACCAACTATGTTTCAACCAGCATTTGAACATTTCCCCATCTTTAGAAAACATTCTACATGCTTTAAAAAACATTGTACTTGCTCTAGTTTTTCACCATTTGTGTATATAACTTACAATTGTTGTTTTTAATGCTGCTGGCTGAGAACCCAAATGATTTGCAGCAAACATTAGATGGAACTGTCTGATAGAAAATATGAACCTGAAAATTTATATAGCAAACTCTCTCAATTTTCAGATCCATCTTCCATGCTGGATTATACAGTCTAAATTTACTGCAAATCATTTGAGTTATCAGCCAATAACCCAGTATTGTCTGTATAAAGTACATGTATCTTCATTGCACAAATCACCTTACACCTTCACAAACAGTTCTTCCACAATTATCCAGAAATCATTAAGAGGACATCACTCTTCCTGAACTTACTGTCTCGGTGTTCTGTTTATTCTCATGCATGCTTTATTTCCATAATATTCTACTCTTATACCATTTAGCAGTCAACCTTAACCTCCATATCCATGCAAAAACTTTCATAGGTCTGAGTTGTTCTTTCTTTATGTCAAAAATATTCAATAAAAATAATATTTTAAAAAGCAAAAGTTTTTCTTTTTATCACATGTTGAATACAGAAATGCAGTGTGTGGGGTAGGGGGAGAGAGAGGGAGGGAGAGGGAGAGATCTGGAAGCTACAGTGCTGCTGAAAAAATAAAGGTATATTTAAAGACAGGCAAATCAAAGGCCTACAAGAAAACTTGTGGGCTGTGCAAATGAAAGACATTTCATTTTTTCCCTTTCAAGACAAAGATAAATCATGACGAAGAAATGAATATATTACCATTGCCTTAGTATTCCATGAATACTCACAATCATTTGTCTGTGAATTTGAAATCTGTGAAATGAAGAAATCTGGAAATAAATTACTATAATTATTTTAATGTAGAAAGCCCAAAATGATTCAGAATGAACAAAGTCAGGAAGTGAATGTGCTGTCTCTCACTTTTATTTATCGATTATTGCAATGTACTGATTTTAGCTATGTAGTGCGATATATATTTGCACAAATTATTTTTTTTTCAGCATTTGAAATCTGCAGGTTGTTTTTTTTAATTATGCAAACAGTTCCTCCACACTCACTCAGTTTTTATTTTTCTCCATATTCTTCTGTAAGGCAACATTGCCCTCTTGTGGCTTTATATATAAGGCATTGGTTTTGCTTTGAAATAACCTGTCCTCCTATAAACTGGTTCAGACAATATTTGCTTTGAAGGTTCCCTCTATGGCAGCAGAAGCATATAAATGAATCAAGTCACAAGGATATACCAAAAAGAAAAAAGAGGAAATAAGTGGATCCCTTCCATTTGTTTCATTTTCACACTTTGGCATTTATTGTGTTATATTAAAAAAAGGGAATGAAAATAAGCACACTTCATTGGCCTGGCTGGAAAACTAGTCATTACACAGTCACTCTTTTATTCTTATTTATTCAATTGATGGGGTACTCTCATTAGGTGCAGTAAATTAGGTAGGAATTACTCATTGTATTTTATAGTCATTGAGGCATGACATCTACGTCCTGTTTGTAATAAAATCAGTGCAGCATTAAATATTAATTTTGAATGTTCAAAAATGCCCACCCCCTTTTTTGTTAAGGTCAGAGCATCTTTGATTTGCCTATTACAAGTCCTGGCCAACTAGTTTGAAAAGTAATATTAATGCATTAAATCTTGCTTTCAAGGCCACCAGCTTTGATTAAGTGGCAATTGAAATCTGCATCAAATAACATTATAAACGAAATATTCAAAGCCAATGCTCTAAAATGCACTCACCTTTCAATAAGTAAATATATATAAAGACTTTTTTTAATTGGATATTTTTAATCCACTTAGGATAAACAAGCTTTATTCTGAGAACTACTCAATATGGCAGACAGGAGAGTTTAAATCCACTCAGCAGCTTCATGGTAAATCAAAATTAAAACTAGGACTCCTTGCTTAAAAGCAATACCATTCTTTACCTTCATCTTAAATAATAAGTAATGAGTTGTAGTCACTTTCAGGAAAACTGGTTTTTATCTTCCCCCCCGCTCCCTGACGGCAATAGAAGTATAAAATTATTATATTATTTTTAAAAATGCTAAATGTACATTTCAGTTTATAGAAAAAAACTGCACAATCATGAATTTACTCAATCAATTTTTATTATGATCAGAGACCAGCATTACCATGAATTTACTTATTCGCTTGGGTGCTTCTGCTTACCTACTTGGAGTACCACAGTTTTTCTGAGAAAATATGTACTGTGTTAATGTACCTTCTGCACAGGGACCTAGAACTCACTTCCATTTTAGGACTTTGAGGAGTGTTTTATGTAAGCAAGATCTGGAAGAACTCTGGAAGAAACTGTTTTTAAATATATGTTTAGTAGATCCTTGTTGGATACGAAATTACCTTATTATATGACTAGTGTAGTATACAGGTTTCTTTGCAAACAGCCTGTGGGTCAAAATGGGGGACATGAAGGAGATATTGTTTAATATTAGGACAATTGCACCTATTTATCCTAAACAATATTTTAAGGAAAATTGCTTACTTTGGGCATCATTCTCATCAAAATATAACAAATGGCAGAAAGTATCATGACTTTAGGGGAAAAAAAACTTTTTTTGAGATCAATCTGAGGTTAGTAGTGAATGGGAAACAACCAGGAAAATTAGGGCTATTAGATTATACTGAAAACTAAGTTAAAAGACAACAATCCTGTAAGTATTGCAATTACAAACCACTTCTGTATTGTGGGCAACAAAGCAATTTAGATGTATTGAAACAGATTAAAAGTAAAATAAGCTGAAAATGTATCATGATAAGGAAGCCCAATTGTCCAATTTAATTAGTACGAGAACTACTACTGAATCTAATGTAGAAAATATGCAAAACAACAACAACAAAAAACCAACCAGCCGAATAAACCTAATTAGGAGAAAAGAAATGTACAAGTAATTTGAAGTATAGCAATGCTATATAAATCCTTGCTTGGGTAGAATCTGATAATTTTTATATATGTAGATCTTGGCATCTTCTCCCATGTAAGGTTGAGAGTATCTTGGCAACGTTTCGACGAGGTCTCACTCATCTTCAGGCTGGTGCTTTCGGCTTCGTGCTTCTGTGAGCAAAGCGTGGTCGGCGCTGCCGTCTCTCTGTAAATACTGGTGGGGAGGCGGGGAGTGTTGCTGTGAGTGAGATGGTTGGCTGTGTGGTTGCATCTTGATTGGTAGATGGAGTGGGTGTTTGCAGATTGGTCGGCTGTTTCGTAGCTTTGGTGTTGTGGCCTCTGGAGTTCTGTGATGTGATGTCTTGAGTAGATGGATGTGATGCAGCATCCCGGGTTTTGGTTTGGCTCCGAGTCCGAGATCTTGTCATGTGTTCCTGGCTTGCTTTGTGTGGGGATCGGGGTGGGGGGGCAGCATCCAGTGGTGCCAGCATGGTCTGGCTCCTGGATGGTGGTTGTGTTTCATCTGTGGGAAGGGTTTGGGTTTGAATCTGATGAGGATGATTGGTGGTGGTATCATGTGTTATCCTGGGTCCGGTGTCAATTTTCATGTCTGGGACTCATTTGTTGACTAAAGCTAGTTTCCAGTTGTCTGGTAAGTGGGAGGTGTCATCCTGTTTGTTCATGTTGTGGGGGTTCATGTTGCTCACAGAAGCACGAAGCTGAAAGCACCAGCCTGAAGATGATGAGTGAGACCTCGTCGAAATGTCATCAAGATACTCTCAACCTTACACGGGAGAAGACCCGAATATGCTAAGACCTACATACCCGTGAAAACCTATGAAAACACACACACACACACACACACACACACACACACACACACAAACACACAGAGTAATTTATGCTCCTTTGTGGCTGCCTTCTGATTGAACTTGTATCTCACTGCAATAAAGACATCATGCCGGCCACATGAATGTGAAAATGTCTTCAGACAGCACTGGTGCAGGGCCTTGAAACAGAGATGACTACTGCCCCCTAGAGTCAGCAACGATTAGCGCAGTAGTGAAATCTGATTTTTTTACTATCAGTTCTGTGGGCATTGCTTGGTGGGTATGGCAGAGGAAGGATACTGCAAAATCTCCATTCCCACCCCACTGTGGGGCCAGCCAGAGGTGGTATTTTCCAGTTCTCTGTATTACTCAAAATTTCTGCTGCCGGTTCTCCAAACCTGTCAGAACCTGCTGGATTTCATCCCTGGACTAGCGGAGAAAATCTACAGGGACTCAATTCCTTCCTATAGTATAAGATTGCAAAAAGCTACATGTCATACACAAATCTGTGTATTTTAAAACTTCAAAATATGTTCAGGAATAGTTCAAAGAATGTTAATATTCAAGCTATTACCTGAAGTCTGTCTCTACATACAAAATAACAAAAGGTTTTATACAAGGTACATGGTTGAATAAGGCCATTATGTGAATGATAGCTGTTAAATAAGAAACTAGAGTTTGGTTTGCCAATGGCCCTTAAGATTCCTAGTCCCAGCAGTTGGCAACTGTTGTCAGTAATAAACTATTTTGATTTTGCTACACAAATAAACACAGCATCTTTGCTCTTCAGTTTTCCCAGTAATATAATTTTCAATCATTTAATGTCATTTAGAATTCTGAATGAGCATTTCCCAATGTGGACAGATAATTTTGCAAAGAGGTACAATGTAATTGAAACAGGATGCATGGCAGACATTGTTACTGAAATGATGACGAGAGATTTAACTTTGATTGATTCTGAATTTTATTATTTTATTTTAAAATACAAATCCAAAAATGTGAAGTAAACTTATACACAAACAAAAAATGCTTCAGTAACTAAAAAAATTATATAATATTTATAACTCTTCTACTGTCTATCTGAACAAGTTTACAACAGGAAACACAAGAAATCATTCTTCAAGAAACAATTTGTATAAATTTCTGGGAAAACCTTTGCACTCTGAAAATTGAGAAAATATGAAAACCAACACTAGAAGATAATTGTTTTTCAAAATATCTTAAAACTTTATTTTAGCTAATAAAATACACTGGATGTGTCAATGCTTTCCACCACTGAATATTCAGAATTACTGCAGTAGTTTCACTATATAAGCCTGCCATTTGTCAGTTTCTGTTGCTGTGAAATAAGACTGGCATACTTTTCTAGTAATATATGTTATTTATTAGTGTTAATTTTCTGAAAACCACTCTACATTATAACCCGTGAACTTTTTCCCCAGTGGAATTTAATTTGATAATTGCAGAGGACGAGGACATTATTTTGTATTTAAAAGAAAAAGCCCATGAATTTCACAGACTGCTAAAAATGTTTATAATACTACGAAGTGGACACGAGTAAAAAGTCTTTTTGAATTATGTAGATGAAATGGTTGATTTCTATTAATTCTGAATGTGAGAACATATATATAGCAGTCATCTACTAAATCTGCTTTATGTATCTACAATAATAAACTGTATAGGAATCTTCTCCATAAGGAATGCTTTTAATTGGCCCCAGAGATTAGGTGTTCTCAAGAATTATACGTTTTAAAGCATATTTTGAAATTTCTTTCATTCACTTAAAGCTAGTAGAAAGATGCTCTAAAAAAATGACCCCTTTATTCAATAAAAATGCAGATGGAATATTATAGTCAAGCAACATGAGTCCCCAAGCTTGCAAAGAGGAAAACTAATATCAAGCGTAAAAATGAAATGCATCTTCCCTTATCTGCAATAAATAAGGTACAGAATCAGTTAAAGTGCATTGCTGAACAAATCATTGAATTCTATTATTACTGCTATGCAAAAAAGCAATACAAGATTGTTTTCATATGTTCTATTCTATAAAGGCGTAAATATAGTAGCTGAAATTACAATCTTTTATAAATGAAAGATGTTTTCTGTACCATTAAATTTAAAAATAAGTTACATACTTTTTCATAAATGCTGGAAAGTTAAGAAATCAATCATTGGCTGGTGTTAAAGAAAAGATTTTTTTAGAAATGCTATAGTCAGTATGTTCTTTAAGGCTCAGAGAGAGAGAAAGAGACAGAGAAGCAATCATTTTTCTTGACATTTTTTGGCAAGAGATATAAAAGAAAATTATCTGTCATTTTTAAATTTGAATGCATATATCACACTAAAGCCAGCTCATTCAATGTCCACTGCTATTGCACTTCTGTATTCCTTTGAACACACTTACTTCAACACAGTAACAATGATTTGCAATATAACCATGGTAAAATAAAATGTTCTAATTCAGTGACATGAAAAATGTCTGCTTGTTTAAAAACTTGCTTAAGAGAATGCAGACCATCCTTATTGTTATAATACACTTTTATTCACTTATATAAAAATGTTATTAATTCTCATCAATACAAATTTGTCAGGGAACAAAAAGATTTATCATGCAAACTCTTAATTAATGCTATATACTGGTGTGAAACCCATTTCTAGTCAAGTTAAAACAATATTTCCTGGGGAAAAAAAGAAAAGATGACAAAATAGGATTTAAAATAGGAAACTACTGCTGAATCCAAGTCCTTGTAGCAAGTTATGTTTCGATTCATCACAGCTCTAAAGCCTTGTTGAAAGATTACTGTACTTTCTGTACTGTTACTGTACTGTAAATGCTACATTTCAAGGATTAAGAAAGTATCAAGTAGGCATTATTATTTTTACTTAAAAGCAAAGGTTATTTTTCTCTGTAGTATGTCAAGTAGGCTTTTAGCGATTCAGGGAGTGGTAGATTCATAATCTTTTCCCGCAATAAATTTGGTGGAGGTTCCTCTGTTTTCAAGACTTCATTTTGATCTTTTTCATCATCTTCTTTGTGGTCTTCCTCCATCTTTTCATCTTCTTCGCTATCTAGAGGTTGAGGAATGAGCTGATTGCCAACAAACACATAGGTATTAATCCTGCGTCTACGACACCTTCTGCGTTTACGTTTTGGTGGAGGTTTCTGTGTAATACCTTTGGTTTGCATTTCATCATTTACATAGTTTCTAAGAGTGCGTCTAATATAGATCCGAGCCAAATCCTGTAGATTCCTAACAGCACAGGGAGCTATAAAGAGAAAAAATTAAATTAAACAAGTCATGGTACTTAAATTACACCATAAAATATTTTGAAGTAAATCATTAAAAATATTGAACAAAATTTAAAATATGTAAAGGCAGCAATCACTTTTCTGGCATGATTTCTTAATAACTTTGACAAAGGACCTTGGAAGCAGTGTTTTTTGTAATTTCTTCCAATGGCTTCTTTTGCTCCTTGTATATTATTAAATCGTATACCATCATGAGCATTTTGAAACAGGAGTTTCCCTAATTACAAATATTTTTAAATATGAGTATTACTTGGTGCTGTCTTGCAAGAAACATAAAATGATCCCTTATTTCAAATCTGAGCTACAAATATTCCCCTTTATTGGTATTTTAAAGTATTTTTAAAACTTGTGTCCAATATAAATAAGTAATAACATGGTTCAGCAAACAAAAAATCGGAGATGACAGATCAATGAACATATAGAAAACCACAATAAATCACATGTAACTTTAACAATGTTTAAAAATTTACACTTATCATTTATTTTCAGTCATCACTTTTGTGTACTCATTTACTTGCTATAAATTAATTCCATCCTGGCAGAAGGGACATGCTATGGACTCCATCAGCCAAAAAACTTCAGCTGGTAGAACAGAAGAACTTTTTCTGTGATGGCTCCTGCCCTCTGGAACATCATGCCCCTTGAGGTCAGATCCACCCTCACTCTCTTGACCTTCCATAAGAGTCTGAAAACTTTGCTCTTGCAATTGGCTTGGGGCCCTGTTCAGGTTGTCAATTGCTGGATATGATTAGTAAACTAAAAAGATGCCACCTCCACCCTGTTCATGTATTTGTTCCTATTTTACCTAGTTTTTGTTAACTTTTAATGCTTGTTTTTAATGTTTTAATATTTTATATTAAAAATTTTATGATGTTGTAAACTGCCAAGTCGTTTGACAGTGAGATGGGCAGCATATACTTTTAATACATAAGTAGACAGATAGTTTGGCTATCCAACTCAGAAAGAAATAGATTGACTGCAGGCAATAAACCAGAAAACTGTAAATTCTATTCATGCCTTAGGCATGAAAATCGGCTGGATAACTCTGGGCCGGTCATTCTCTCTCAGCCCAACTTACCTCACAGGGTTGTTATTGTGGGTAAAGTAGGAGAAGAAAAGGTATTAGGTCTGTTTACCATATTGAGTTATTTATAAAAATAATAAAAACAAAATATAAATAAAATAAGGTTTATTATGAAATTTTATTATCTTTACAAATAGAAATAGGCAGGAATATAGAACAGTAAGTTATACCACAATATGCCATCCATTAAATTATGTTGTAAGCAACTAGATTTTATTTAATTCACATATCAAAGTACTGTTAGCAACCAAATCCCAGTAACAATGAATTCATAAATTGTTTTTACCCAGAAACAGGTTACATTTACATGGTGCACTACCCTTCCATATCAGCAATCCCTAACAACTTCTGTTAGCACATCTGTTAGGTTTAAAATTTAGATTCTAAAAACAAAATCATAAAATGGAATCAGTAACAAGATGGATTATAAATATGGTATCCTAGTCAGCCAAAGTTGCTCAGTTTCAGGGAGAAAATATTGTAGACAATTGTTAGGATGAGTGCATAAACAGAATATACATTTGTAAGATTTATTACCAATTTCCTTCTAACCGGGAATTTTTGATAATATATATTATGCTCTTGTTCAGGATTTCAGAAATGTTTTATAGTTAGGACTACTTATTGCTTAGAATGTGGCCCAATATATAGAAGAATTATTAAGGGTCAATATGATTTTTTCATTTATCTTTTTTCAAAAAGAATAAATGCTTTTAGCTGCTTAAGTTTACTTTTAGTCTATGTTAGTTATACTACAAGGAAACATACAACAAATATTACTTACGCAGCCCCACACTATCATTTTTGCTGGTGTCACTTTTGTTTGGCTGTACAAGTGGAGCAAATGATACAGCAAGGATGTTTTTGCTTTCCCAAGTATTCTGTCCAGTTCTCAGGATCTGGGTTAGCTATATAGAATATTGAAAATTAATGATACAAATTTAAGCTATTACATCAATACTTGTTTTTGTATTTTTTTCTCATATAATGATCTTGCTCTGATAGATTGGAAAAAAACTATAGCTTATAATTAATGCAAGTGAACTTGGGTAAATCTTAAGACTTGTGGGATCCATTTTGATAAAGGGTTGTGGGGTTCCAATAGACTTTTTACTTCTTAAAAGCTCTTCCTATAAACCCAAAATTTGGCCAATAGTCCTTGGTTTTCAGATTTTTAGAAAGTGAATTGGGTGTAGGCTTTGTGACTATTTTGCTCCATCCCACTTACCCCCAAAAACCCTTCAAATAAAAAAGGATTTTATTTAATTTTTGCTCCAATTGTTTGGTAATATGAAAGTATTAATGTCTTCATTTCTTTCTGCTTATTTTTTCATCAAAAGAAAAGAAAGACAGCTGCAAAAGGGTTAGCTGTAACAAGCCAATTTTAAACTTTATTTATGAAGCCCAATAACATACCTATTATTGGATAATAACTTTCATACCACTCATAATTGGGTAGAGAAACATGCTAAAGTACCAATGATTATCTCTCCCACAATAAATGTCCTAACACCAGGAAAGATTATACTTGTTAACCCTTTAGCCAAATTCCATCTGTGATTAAAGTCACAAGGATCATATCCTGTAATTATAGACATGAGCTTAGTAAGGCTACCCAGCATTTAAAAAGGGATATATTATTTAATACTTTCCAAATAATTCAAACTTCTAATTTCAGTCAGTCCTAGCTATCATTTATAATGAAAAGGAAATTGAGGAAATTGTAATCTAAAGTAAACAGAGGGTAACATTTGCTTCTATCTACCTTAGAATTTGGAGGAAATCATAAATGATGAGTTAGTAACAACCATGCTGCTATGTGTAATTATGCCTATCATAATCATCACAACTTTGTGATGATCTGTCAGTAGCCACAGATAGAATTAAGAACATGTTAATATAATTTTCATCAATATTTTCCTTCAATTTAAATTAAAAAAAATTAAATTGTTGAAATTTATTTGTGGAAAAGTATGGTTTACTATTAAGCTGTAAGTATTTAAAGCCTAATTTGTAACTGAAGCAGCCACAGTTTCATCTTTTTTCTTTACCGTATTAGTTCACAAAAAAGTATCAACCCAGGTGACTACAATCTTTCCTCTCTTCTTCACCCTACTACACACATTGGGGAAAGAACCTACTGGATATAAGCAAAGTGGCTGCAATGTTTCCAGGTACTTCATCAAAGGTTTTTGTTTATCGGACTGGACAGTGCAGACACATAGAGCTGTGCTATTCAGTTTGTGCTGCTTGCCTCCCCAGTAACTGTTTCTATCTGCCTACTAGTAAATTTTGGTGACTCATCCGATAAGCCAGATACAAATAAAAGGTTTAAAATATCTCAATTTAAATGAAGTATTCAAAATTACAAATTAGTAACATTTATTTTTAAACTGCAGTATTTCAGCATGTTAACAGGCAGAAGTAAAAGTTATTTAAGAAAGGAATGGGTGATTTCAGTGTCTAAGAGAGTAGATCATTTAAATCCTATTTTCCCAAGCTTTTTCTTTCTTTCTTTTTTGCTCATACAATATTGTATAATGGACTAACTCTGTCAAAATTACATTTGCAAATTCACTAAAAATCAACTACAGGTGGGCTAGTAGAACTGTCCTGAAAGATCAAACTATTCAATGAGAACATTTCTTGAAGACAAAAGGGTTTTATTGTTGGTCCTCATTCTTCCAGTTTACATTCTGTTTACAGTATTGAGGCAGCTGATAATGGAAAGATTAAGAATAATGTTATTTAAATGTCACAAAGGAAATATAAATATTCAAAGAAAAAAGGTTTAAATCACCTGATCTTCTATAGGCATAACCAGAATGCCTCCAATTTTCAATAAAATTTTCATGTAGTTTTCGTGGTCTTTTTGCACACCTGCTCCACAATAAATCCGGTCATATTGATGACTGTCTGAGGCTATCTGCAAGCAATTTCCAACTACAAATGCAGGTTCACAAAATTCAAATCTGTGGATAACCAAACATTTCATTTTTTTAAGAAAGTAAAATTAGAAAAAAATAAACACTGCTGAAACTGAAATATCTCTGCAATTAAATACACAACCAACATTTTTATGTTCTATATCTTTATTTGATTAAAATGTAAAGTTTAACATGCTTTAGTATTGCTTTAATAATGTGCTATTTATTACTAAATATTTTGTAATTTAAAATAAAAAATATAAAATATGGATTTTTTTAAAATAAGAAAATAAAGTACATCACAAAAATATGTTGGCATGCCTACGAAGAAAACCAGAGTGAAAAATATACACCTAAATGAACATCTGCAAGGAGAATATTCTGAATAAAAGGTATCATAACTCAGAAAGCACATCGCAAATGACTTCAGAATGACAGTCTACCAATTTATGGCATCCACAGTAGGATCTCCCTAGGCAAATTTAGCAATCATGCAGGTTTATAACAGGGAAAATAATCTGCTAGATAACTCAGTGTGAAATTACTCAGTGCTTAATATACCAATTACAAAGTATTTATCCCAGTAGCTAATATTCAAGCAGTGCAGTTAGCTTTATTATATAAATAACACAATTCTGGTCAGATCTGCCTTCAAAAACCTGGCCTTACCTTCCAGGCTAGAACACAAATGTAGAGCATATTTTAACCATCATAATAGTTATCTTTGTCCAGAAAAACTTTAGTAAGCCAACAAAAGCTAGACAGTTACAAGCATCTTGCCCAAGCCTCAAATATTAAAATCATCTCATATTCTAGAACAGGCAGTGCACTGAATATCTCACTAACTCTAATGTGAAAATAAATATGCAAGGTGTCATGAATCTAAATTATCTTATAGTAGGTGCTTTACAAAATTGTTACCACAAGTTATAGATGAAAGTGGTATCAATACTATTTCAAAAATTTCTTATAAGATTCAACATTCTTATTTCATTCTGTAGGTAGTGAGAATTATAGCATTTATAGGAATCATAAAACATCTCAAACATTTGATGCTTTTAGTTACCTATTTCTCAATTTTGAAACCAGTATTAACCATTTATACATTTAGGTTTTTTAATCATTTATTTCTAAAAAATTATAATACTAGAAGATAGTGATCCCAAATTACCTTAACAGAGGAACACTGATGCAAGCAGTACACTAAAACATGATAGCATCCCCAGTATTAACGCTTATACTGAAAGTCAGTTTTTAATGAATTGCTTTAAAACCTCTTAAATAGGCTGCAAAGCACCTTTTTTGTGACTGTAATAATTTTGAATGGTTGTAAACTGCCCAGTCAGTAAATGAGGATTATCGCATATTGTAACTGTATTATATTGGAAATATACAGAGTACCCATATTTACCATGGATATAACTTAAAATTCAGCATTTTATATTTATTCATTTCAGTGTGAAGTCTGCTAAAATAAGGATGCATTAAAGAGATGGTGGCAAAGTGACATGTTTGCATCTGGTTGCTCCTTCCGTAGCTCAAGGAAATATTTTCCTGAAACTGCATAGTTCCTATGCAAGCCTAAGAAAAGCCATGGTTTCTTTAAAGAGTTGCTGTCTGGTACATAAAAAAACTTATAGTGGGATCAAACACCTTTCCTGCTTTGGATCCAAATAGTTACACAGACATTCTTCCAACTGGAATGACTTCTTAGGGATTGCATTTACCTCCTATTCTTTCAGATTTTACAAACTCTATCAATTTAGACAGAATATTTCAATCTAACTGAGTTATTTCAATGATTCATATTTTATTTTCCCTGTTGGAGTGGGCATGCTGCACTTCTAAACTGAGATCATAGAGGTGTTTGGAATGTGGGAGGGCTATGGAATTTCTCAGTCATCCAGGTAGTCATGGTTGTCCCAAAGGTGCTTTTTCAAGAGGCAACTGGACTTTCTGGTATTTCTTTGAAAATGTTTTGCTTCTCATCCAAGAAGCTTCTTCAGCTCTGACTGGATGATGGGAAATGGAAGGATGCAGGAATATTGGAAAAGCTCAGGAGGACAGAGAGGACGGCTGGTTTGAAAGAGGGGTCAAAGAGGCCATCTATGTCAAAACTGAACAGCCCTCTCTCAACAGAGGGGGAGGGATACAACATCTATCTATCTCCAGTCTACAACACAATCTTTTCAATAGTTCCAAGTAGGCTGACACAGATAAACCTCTAGCAGTGGTGGGTTTCCCCCGGTTTGGACCGGTTCTTGTGAACCGGTAGTAAAACGGCAGTAGGCTCCGCCCACCGACCCCAACGTCATCAGGAAGCTTCTGCACATGCACAGAAGCATGCATGTGCATGCGATCCCGCTGCAAACTGGTAGTAAAGGTAAGTAGAACCCACCCTAACCTCTAGCTGGCCTTAATGACTTGCTAAAAGAATGCAAATGACCAGTTGTCTGCAACGAGTATAAATCCTTCCATTCCCCATCATCTAGTCAGAGCTGAAGAAGATTCTTGGATGAGAAGATTCTTGGATGAGAAGATTCTTGGATGAGAAAATATCTTCAAAGAAAAACCAGAAAGTCCAGTTGCCTCTTTAAAAAGTACCTTTGGAACTTGTCTGCCACAAAGCTGCTGCTTTTTCTCCACATACTTCTCCCTGTAGGCAGAAGAGCCCTGGAAAATTACAAGCTTGGTTTAAGGAACTGCAGATAGATGCTCAGTATACTGTTCTATATGCTATAAGGCAGTTTTTTATTTCTGTGCATGCAGTGAAGAAACATTTTGCCATGCACAGGTAAACTAAGTAGCCCTGTTTCACAGAACATTTCCACAATGTGCCTAATGGCAAATAGTACAGGTATCAGATAATATATTCAGAATTTATATCAGAGAAGCAGTATTATTGCAAGAAATTTATCATGCATAAACCTCATTCACTAGCTGTGCTGATGATTAAATTGGTTAATGCTATAATGTAAATCAATCTCTCACAATACAAAGGACAAACGTTAAGCAAATTAACTTTTCATATCCTCAGCAAACTTCTATTTTCTTTCATCAAAAGTTCAAAAGATTCAAAAGAGTAACAACAGAAGAAAAATGACACTTCCTTTCAATACTGAAGATAAAATTTCTTAATGGAGAACCATTGTTTGGTGTTATGGTATTTGGTGATTTTAGTAGATTTAACAACTATAAATCTATATGAAGGATTGCCTCTAATATGACTCCATGTTTACCAGCCACATACATCAGGTGTTATCAGTCCCTAATTATGGTTGGAATCTTGCAACCCTTTTAAGATCTTTTACAATGTTTCTATTGGGAGTTGGATGTTACATATAATCTCTGCATCAGAAAATTAACACTTAGGTATTCAATGAAATACATTTGAGACATACTGAATTAATGAAAAATAATGATAGTCTCAGTGATTTGCTGTGAGGAAGACAAAAGCCCAATTATAATACCATAAATACTAAAGTTATACCATTGAGTAAAACAGAGCGAATTATTGCCCAACAGTGAAATCAGACAAAAACCCAAGATAATGTATGGTAATGTAAGGGCACAAATTTATGCTCCAAAGGCTGTTTAGAAACGAGGGGATTCTCCTGCATCTTTCTCCCATTGTATAGCTGCATCCAGCTTCCTATGTAACTGTGCACTGTTACAGACTATTCAGATGTACACTAAATGTTCTTTCAAAACCCCTGAAACTCCATTGGTAGTGAAAATGAATTATAGTACAAATCTGTAGTTATACAAATAAACACAAGATAGTAGACTGTTGTTTTTAAACCTTCTTTTTTTCATGATCAATGAAATCGTGTAGCTAGATATACTGTAGCATCAGGTTGACTTTAGAATTCACACCAGTTAATGCCACATAATGTGGCCTTCCCACATGCCTACTTTTGGTCTTAGAACAATGAAATGGCCAAGACTAAAAGTTAATGCTAAAACATAGGTATGCTCATGTTATGATTACAGATACAAAAAGTAACAAAATAAATATATTTCAACTTTTTATTTAATCTAGTGAGCCACAGAAATGAAATGATTATTTAAAAGAAAATACTATTGGTGTAGAGTAAGAACTTTGACCTTCTTTATTTAAATAACTTATTAGAGCACAATCTTCTTTCAATCTAGTTTCTTATTAGAACATGGTCAAAGATTGATAAAATGAATAAAACACATTGCAACCCAATCTGTGGTACAAAATAGACAAAAGAAAAATAAGAAAAAAGTCAAATGATCAATATGAAATACAGTTCAGAAAATTAGGCCAGATTTCTCAGATTCACAAGTTCAGGAGAATCTTCCTTATATAAACGAAGATGCAAGTAAAATAATTACCTTGGAACTCCAGAAGCCAAAATATGTCCTGTCCTTATGGTTAGCCACTGAGTAAATATAAGTTCATTTCATAATTCAGTCAGAACACATCCATGTTATTCCCACTTCTGCATATGAATCATTAAATATACTCCAGGGAACATAAAAAAAGAGCTGACATTTTGCACCTGATTTTCTAACTCATTAATTGCAGATAATTTTTTAAAAAAATAACCATAATCATATGGCCTTTGGAAATACTATAAAATGGATCGAAACAAATTTGGACAAGAATTCCTTCAAGACTTCTGGTATATGTGGATAGGAAGGAAGGGAATTTATAGTATGATGATGAACCCGTAATTTGACAATTTTGATGTAAGAAATTTAACATTAAACATACAAGAGAGCACTGTTTTTATATACCTTTCTACTAATCTATATAAATTATCATCTGCTAGTAAGTAATCTGATGAGTGCTAGTGCACTTCAAGGACATATTACATTAATCTTGAATTCCCAGTATCTTCTAAAATAAATAGAACCCAAATCTCATATAAAAGAATCATTAACTGAAGAGGTTGTGTCAGGGCCGATTAGGCTGAGGCTACATGAAAAATTCTAAGTGGGCCATTACTTTTGGAATAAATTAGAGCTTCTGATAGGTGATGATGTATGATGGTCTAATATATCAGAAAGGTAAGATTGAATCTACATACATTTAGAGTCCCTTCCCTTTATGCAGCAGGTATACATGTTCCATTGATCCACCACTGAAGGCTATATAAGACTTCAAAAGATATTATTTGTCTAACTTGGGGCCAATATGTTAACTCTGTAAACCACTTACAGAGGGCTGTAAAGCAATGTGAAGCAGTATATAAGTCTAAGTGCTATTGCTAACACAGATTTGCAGCAGTTTGTTGCAACAGGAATTAAGCTTTCCTCTTCTGCCACTTCAAAAAATTTTTCAGTTATAACTTTTGTGGATTACAATGGTTTCAATTTTTTTGTTTATTTTAGATTATACAGTAAGGATACTAAGGGCTTTTTTTTAAATATGCTGTCTTCAGAGCCAAATAACAGTTTTTCCCAAGGTATATCATATTTTAAGATTTTCAAGTTAGCAAGGCATGAGAATTTTCTCATCAGATACTTTCTTGTACTATATACATATATTTCTAACTATTCTAAGCAAAATGAAAACTGCCTTGATGTAGCTCATTTAAATAAAATTATCATATTTCATGTTTCCTATTTTTTCTAGTTCTTAATAAGTCATAGCATTTTTAAGAGAAAATAACTTGATTGTAATTGTATTCTGAATATAATACTGTAACAAACTATATACCGTATTTATATAGGACACACTTCCCCCCCCCCAAAAAAAGAGTGGAAAGATGTGTGTCTTATACAGTGAACGTTGCCAAAGCCCCTCCCACCCGCCAGCCCCCACCCTTTGGCCTCTGCCTCCCAGCAATTTACCTCCTTGCAGCAAACAGCCTGTTCAGCTTCAGCTGTTCCAGGCTGCAGGGATCGCTACCGCCTGTCAGCGCCAGCGCTACCCATCACTGCCGCCTACTGTCGCCTCCCTGCGCCCCATTTTCGGCCTCTATGTGCCCCATTTTCAGCCTCTCTGTGTCCCATTTTTGGCCCGTTCCAGGTGGCGGGGATAGGCGGCAGCAGTAATCCCCACCACCTGGAACGCACCAAAATGGGACACATAGAAGCTCAAAATGGGACACATAAGGCTGAAGATGAGGTGCGCGGAAGCCAAAAATGGGGCTCGCAGAGGGCGATAGGTAGCAGCAGCGATGGGCAGCAACAGGTGATGACGATCCCCGCAACCTGGGACATCTGATAGGCGGTATATCGGAAGGCTGATCCAACCACCAATTAACTACTTGTGCTAAATCAGGCTGTGCTGAAGCTGACCGGTTTGCTGTTTGCTGCAAGGAGGTAAATTGCTGCTAGGCAGAGGCAGATTTTCCCCCCCTTGTTTTCCTCCCCAAGGTGTGTCTTATACTTCAGAGTATCTTATAGTCTGAAAAATAGGTAATAACTGTAAATTACAAATTCAGGTTTAAAGAAAAAAAATATTAGCAAAGCAAGTGGTAGCAATGACTTAATGGTCAGTATACTGACATATCACAATGATTGTGCTAAATCATAATTTTGAAGAACAAAGTTTAAATTACCATAAACTAATCTAGTTATTATTTTCTTCTGTATTTCTTAAAATGATAAAATAGGAACGCGGTAGCCTTTTATACTACTTTAATAGTTTATATAGTAATGATTATTTATTAGATTTATGTTCCATTTTTTCTTCTGGGAGTTCACAATGCTACCTTTCTTCATTTTTCCTGAAAAGGGAAATTATAATTGGTCTAAGTTATCCTGTGAGTATTTTCTAGCTGCGGATGAAATTTATTGAAACTCCAAAGTCCTTAATTATTAATTATTCATATAGTTCTGAATGGAACATATAGCATAAATGTGGTAATAAAATTATAGTTATATTTGGATACAGATGCATTAAGTACTATATAGATTCTATAAAGATTACAGTCTTGGTAAAAATAACATTTCATATCAAAACATGCAAATCTATATTAGCACCACACTCATCTGAAGTTAGTTTTTTAAATGTTTTACGAACTATTTTGTCTACATATTTATCAAACTTTCAAATGAGTATATTTAAAAGCTGTTATTACTGATGTAGTCTGAAGAGTTTTAAGTAATTACTTCTGAAAACACTAAAATGTATTGCTTGTCAATTAGCTGTATTTCCATATTTAATCTGTATTGACTGCATTCTGTAGAGCTTTGTCTTGAAAACTGAGCACTCTTTCTTTCAATATGTTAGCAGAGCCTAATATTTGGCAAGGATACATCAACATCATGAGCCAAGAAAACTCTCTTAACCAGAGGAAAGGTTTCACAAGGGTTATTGGGTTTTGTTTTGTTTTTTTGGCCAAAAAGTGCCAGCAAAAATAGTGAGAAAGCACAAGAGCATTGGAAATAGAAGTTTACGGTAACTGTAAAATTTTGCACATGAAATAATTATCAGGAAGAACTTTAATTTTATTATGTTCAGTGATTAAAGCCACAGCATAGTACACAGTAATGTGTTTGTTGACTGCAGAGATTTGTTATAAGCACAAAGTAGTTTTTAATCCTGATTTCAATTTTGGCAAATGCAATAGATACAATTCTGTTTTACAGGATCCTCAATTATTCTGCTGTTCTTTTTTTACCTGGATAGAGACTTCCTCATTTTGATGAAAACTTCTAAGTTCAATGTGCTTGCAAAGCATGATGTAAATATAGTGTTCAGCCACAGGGTCTACTAAGAGAATCTCAAATCTTTCCAACTAAAGCAACATGAAAAATATTCCAAGGATTATGTTTTGTTTGCTTTTATAACAAGTAAATTTATCACTGTTCTCATTTCAATAGCAGAAGCTTCCAAATCTGAAAATTGTAGATTTCTATTTTTTTTTCTTCAAATAACCAATTATCTGTAAAATGACATATTTATTCAAGTGGATATTGGATAAAAGGCTTTTCTTTTTGTTGTGGGTCAGCAGAAGTTCCTTTTCTAGTCTTTGCTGTATTAATAGAACTAAAACATACTACTGTTTTATTCCTGGGAGGCTGAATAAGTGGACTTCCTTTCCTTCTGCAGATATTAGTGATTAAAAATATTATCTTATTAGTAATACTTTTTCCAGTAGTAACACTACAATTGTTCTCACTTACCATTGTAGAAAGATGACTCTTTCATTACCCAGAGATGAAGGTATCCTTGCCCAGAAGGAATCATATCAGCTTTTGCACTTGGGGGATTGGTAGAGTGCTAGCAGGTGGGCAATCTAGCACTGCCCCGTGGCTGTCCCTCCAAGACGGATATTCTATATCTAGAAGCTGACTGGGAGCAGAAAAGACAACATATTCCCCTTCAATAAACAAGTGAAGAGGAGTCCTGGCATTGCAACATCTGTGCATTAGATAGCCATAAGGATCCTTCTATTTTCAAAATTTAAAGTAGCTCATGTCAACTAAAGAAAGAACAGCATTGCTTATTAATTTTCAAAATAAGGGCAATGCAATGACCTAAACTTACGAAGTGCTTCTCCTAAGGATTGTCCAGATAAAATAGAAAGTTGTGGTTTGCTGCCTAAGGTAATGTTTTCTAGTGAAATTAAATTTTAAAAGGAAGAAGTTCTAGCCTTCATGTGTTTCAAAATGATATCTCCATTTCAAAAGAGAGCTATTTTTTTGAAATGTATGTCAAAGCTGAACTTACTGCTAAAATATCTCCACCTTTTGAAATAGGTAAACAACTCTGGTGATTTTTCCAACTGTTAGAAAGTTGTATGTATAGAAAATTTTACTTTGAAAATATAGATTTAAGTGTCGGAAAATGAAAGAAATATCACAAACCTATTTGTGAATAGACATTTCTGACACATTTTTGAACCCACTTTGTCATTTTAGATACCTATATCTAGTATATTATTATCAAAGGATAATAATAAAAGATAATAGAAAAGCATCAAAATTAACCTAAAAATTCTACCCTATTATTGCAAATACCATGAAATATAAGCCAAAGGAGAATATACTGCTTTATTTTCTGATTAGTTGAATATACTGCTTTTTCTAAAGCAAATACGATATTCATTTCCAAAGATAATTCCTTGATGAAGTATAGCTCTACTTATGTACATTGAAATACTAATACTAATATATTAAAACCAGATCATATGGGCCAGCAATCTTTCAAATTGTTCTCATCTCCAAAAAAAATCTGATACCCAATACATTTGGGGTAGAGGAAGAATGCAGTAGACATGAAATGCAATTTTAATCTTAAACACGTTAACATCAATTTAGCATTTTTAAGGACTTGAAATCATTGATGTCATATGGGTTTCCAATTCTTCTGTCCATGATTGAAAAATTCCAATATTATTTTTAAAATGTTCATATATAATTGGAAAAGATATGTTCTGGGTTTAATTTTCATTAGTGATTCCATCAGACATGAAAGCACCTCAGGTAACTTTGAAACAGCCCAGGCATCAGGGATATATTATGCCACCGAACTCTACTTAAGTTGAAAATACTGCTAACTGTTGTGAGTTAAGCAATCCAAATTCGACTTGAAGCTAAGAAAAGCCTTTAGAGTAATTGTTGCATGATAACTGATTTAAAATACTATCCCAGTTTCTGCCCATTCTTTCCATTAAACATTTTTCTATCTATTTCTTAGCATGAACTTCTTCCAAAGAGTTAAATATTTTTCTCATTTACTTATTAAAATATAGTTATAGAAAAGATAGTATTAATAAGTGGACAAAACAATTTCATAAGTTTTATAACTAACATTCATTACATTACATTAATATAAACCAAAGTAGAATGAGTTGTTTTTGTGATATTATACAAAACACACACACACACACACACCTTTATCTATATATTACTAAAACTTGTATGTTTGCCAGTGTGTAACCTTTAATGGGACAGTATAGCACCGGCAACAATTTTTGAACCTAGGTACTTCATACTGGCTGTATCCAATGCATCCAAAATCCAGAACAAATGACTCATGTGAAATTGAAATTTGGCAAATTTTATAAAACGATTTATTTTATGAAAATATCATAAAACTTTTTTGACATACCAGTAGTCCTCAATTTACCACCACAATTGAGACCAGAATTTCCACTGCTAAGCAAGATGGTTGTTAACTGAGTTGCATCTGATTTTATAATCCTTTTTGCCATGGTTGTTAAGTGAATCATACAATCATTAAACAAATTCAGCTTCTTTCATTTCAAATTTAATTTTTAAGATTCTCTAAATCTTTATAACTTTCCAATGCTTTGGGATTTGCTTGTTTTCTTTTTACATGCCATGAAATTTAGTAAAATGTTCCTTCTGTTTCATGGCATTTTCATCATTTATTGCTGCATGATTTCTCTCTTTTTTTCTGGCAATTATTAACAGAATTATATGTCATCTATACAACATTTCTTACTAGTTTTTTTTTCTTAAAATTTCTACTAAATTTTCAGTTAACAAACTTATGGATGATAAAAATAACTTTTGTGATATTTTTGCAAGTCTGGTACATTAAAGATCATGATAATCAGGGAGCAATCTTAGTTTAGTTAATGAAATCCTTGGTGATCTATTCCCCCAAATTTATAGTATATTTTATAGAACTTTCCAATCTGAAAACATTATTTTCTAATTAAAACGGAGATACTTCTCAAAAAAGAAATCAAACGAGGTACAATATTCATTTTAATAACATTAAATTTGCCGCACTTTAAATACATTTATTAACATCTAAACCAATATTTTTTAAATTTTTCAATATACTTCCACATATTCAGAAATCAAATACCCTCAAACTATTAATAAAGTGCCCACAAGGATCAATATATTCTCGCCATCACTACCATATTAGCACTTTACTTAAATCATAACTCCATCTGACTTTGCTATTGCCACTAACTGAAATATTCAACCAACCAATTTCTTACAAAAAAGATGCTTCATCATTGTACAATATGAGATTCATGTACGACATCAATTTTATATTTACTTAATATTTTAAATGCCTTAAGTGTATTTCACATACTATTCATTCCAATTCTGTATCCTTAACCCCAATGTATGAAGAATTAAAATTTAATGTAAGTGCTCATATAAATCACAGATTATAAACCAGTTTGTCAGGCAATAAATGCTAACATTATAGATATATGAGTACAAATAAATATTAAATGGGTAATCAAACAAGTGACTACAGAAGATAAGTCTAAAATTAAAAGTATAAAACAATACATAAACAAAAAGAACTTAAACAAACATATGTATAACATTATTTCTTTGAAGAACAAGTTCACCACCAAACTCACCTCTCTTCCTGTCTAAATGTTAATATTATTTTATTTACTTAAATCAGTATAATGGTAGCAAAACCCTTCAGGAGACAATAGAAGCCAACAAAAACAAAAACAGAAGAAATCTAAACACAAAAAAAGACAGAATTTCAAAATGGCAATGACCATTCATTGTACAGTGAGAAATGCCAGAGCAGGTGAACTGGGAAAAACTGATTTACCCAAGGACATTTTGTACAAATATATGCAAAAAATAAAATCAAGGAAACAATGAAATATTAAGACAGAATAAATGACTTTCAAAACATGTAACAGAAACAGGAAAAGAAAAAAAAAACCAAATTTTAAAATCTAGAAATTTTCAAGCTACCATTATTTTCTCTGAAGATTTACTAGGAACCACTATGAGCTACTTATCCGATTGTAAAATAATCAAACTGGTGATGCCTAAGGAGTTAGATAAAAGGGAATAGAGAATTTTTAAATAAGCCACATGCTTACCAGTATTACGAACAGTAACAATCTTAAATAAATAGGTTCAAAAATGCTTTCTACTGGCTTCAGTAGGTTTAAAAGCTTGTACTCCTTAAGTGACAGGATATCATGCACATATTTATAATATGGTTATATTAAATACTTCCTTCTCCAGGAAGGAACAGTCCTCATTATCTTTAATGCAACATAATTGAGAGGTGCTCATTCTCCCTTTATAACCATAACCATTCTCTGAAATAAATTACATGCCAGCCTATATATTTTAATGCAATTTGTAGAAACATGGGAAAAGTAGATACATTTAATAAATAAATAAAAATATAAAGAGATTGCATTATGCGATTTTGCCTTTACTTAGCTTATAATATTTCCTGTGTAAACTATGTTTAGCAAGCATTTGCTCCCTTTGGCTTTGTTTTATCCTTTCCAGGCCCATTATAGTTGATTTCTTCCTGTTCTGTGGTCCAGTTATTTCAATATACTGTAACAATTATTTTTATGTTTTGCCATATTTAAAGTTTCAAATACCACTGGTAACTGGAATAACTTTTTTGCAAATAAAACAATTTTCCAGAAAACTCACAAAAATTGCTTTTAATCTTCCAATGTTTTAATGGAGCATTTTTCTTATTGCTCAGTGAATTTTGTAAGTGTGTGGATGCCTGCTCTACCTGTTGGCATTACTGTAGATAACAAACTTTATATATAACCTTGGGAACCAACCTAAGGCTAGAACATGCATTGAAAACTTTTAATAGCATACTTACACATTTTCATATTTGCATGTATTTGTAACAGATTAACAAAATTTTGTTCTAAATGAAAGGACAAGAACTCTTTATGTTTAAAATATTAAATCAATAACAGTGTCTCACTGAGGCTTCTGGGTGGCGCCACCTTTCTCGCTGGGTGCTAATTTATGGCACTCCACATTGAATATGGTAAAAGCCGGATTTAACAACTGATCCCGGCTTCATTTCTCTCTCTGGTTGAAAGAGAGAGACAGAGCAAGGGGGAGGAATTGGGTAGATTCCCCTAGGGGCTTTGTTTTTGTAATACAAAGTCCTGAACGGTCGAATCCCCTTATTTACCCCTCCCCCACCTCCAGTATTCTCTGCGCTCCTGAAAAAGCAGGAAAAGAGGAAGGTGTCCACTTCTGCTAGCAATTGATTTCTTTTTGTGGATACGAAAAGCAGGCGGAACGAGTGTGAGGAACAATTATTGGTTTGCAAGTATTTTTGATTTTCTGACTTCCGCCCCCCCTTCAGTTTCGTTTTAGAGAAACTGAAAGCAGAGCGATACATCAAAGGGAGCTTTGCTGTTGAATCGAAACTGAATGGAGATTTTATCTTATTGTGTTTGACTGTGGACTGTTGGATTATATTACGCTGTTTAAGTACTTTACAAGGGGATTCTCAGCAGGAATTTTGTTATGGAGGTTCTTTCAGAAGAATGGATTCGTGACTTTATACAGGACTACACAGAAAGTATGTATTTAATTATTCAAAAATACGAATTGATAAAAAATGGGGACGTTTTGGATGAGAGTTTGGAGCAAATTAACCAGTGCAATTATTCGGAAAATGGAATGGAGGACATACAAATAAAAGTGGATAAATATGAAGATTTGATCGTGAAGAAACAAGGTGATCTAAAGAAGTTTTCTTTAAATAGTTTGGATGAGCTGCCTGAATTTGTGCTACAGGAGATTGTCCTCAAATGGAAAAGACTCACAAGCTTAATGTTTCCCAAGAGTTCTCTTTTGGACTGATGGCATATCGGCAGTAATTTTTGGATTTCTGGACATAAGGAATTACTAGGAAATATTGTGATTGACTTTTTAAAAGGAGCAACGAAGGAAAGACAGAGATTAATGCACCAAAAAAAATGGCAAGAGACAAAAGTATTATTCTTGAAACAAGGTTTTTAAAATATTAATAGACAAAATATTAGTGTCCCGAAAGACAATTTGTGATTATAAGAGACTAGATATTTGGATATACTGGATTTTGATGAGGAAGGACTAAAGTTGAATAGATATTGTAATTAATTAAATAATATTGTAATTTTCTATTGAATTTTATAAATTTTATAATCTGTTGTATTGAATTTTAAATAGAATATTCTTGAAAGATCTTATGTAAGAAAGACTTGGGGAAATTATATGGTTATATGGTTATAGAAGCTATAAGGAGATATTCTCTGAACTGGATTGGATTTTTATGCTTTAGCTGGTTTTAAATACTTTAGGATTAATTTGTTCTACTGATTTATATATTTTATTACTGTTTATTGTTAATTTTTGAAGGATTTGGTTATGTAAGGAGGAAGTCAGAGCTAGAGAGGGAGAATTGGTATAATAGTTTTGGGGAAAATTTTTTTTAGCATATGTTTGTTTTATTTTTAACTATACCTTGTGTTTGTTCCGGGAAGCCAGGGGAGGGGAGGGGTTTGTGAAGGAGAGGGTTGGGGGAAAGGGAATTTTTTGTAAAACTTTTTGAATAAAAAAAAAATAAAAATAAAAATAACAGTGTCTCACTATCATCATTAAGACTTCTGTAAGAGCTATTTCTCAATGAGTTTGTTTTAAAGCAAGCATATATTGGGATATTTACGTGACCCAAACTATTAGTATAAATGACCACTTTAGGGTTTGTTTCTCACTTCAAATTAGCTTAAATTGACAGAATTACCTTGAATATTTCCTGCTAGTAGGAATATTAAAAATACTAATTTAACTTTCCAATTTGACAGGTCTGGACAGACAGGAAAGGCAGGCATGTAACTATTTTGCCTAAAGCAGATATTTCAATCATACAAAACTAAAATCAAAGAAACAATATCAATGCATACTGATCTATGCTTTAGAACCTATGGTTTGCCTCTATCCTATGCTCAGCATAATCAATTAATAGGTGTGAGTATGTAGACACAAACTACAATCCATTTATATGAAGAATATAACATTTAATGTGAAAATTGCTAAATAAAAATAGTAACAGTTGTTAATGTAATGGTAAGTTAGCTATTAGCAATTAATACATACTCGAAATATGTGCCAAAATACAACTATGAAGTAGCTAAGATGTAATACATAAAATTGAAATATAGCATGAATCCTTTCAAGTTGTAATGAAAGCCAAAAGATTACTTATTTACAGATTTTAGATTTTTTGAATCATGCAATTCTTTACAATTTGCAAGAAATAGCCATAGTATAAATAATACAGCACAACTATAGAATGTAACAAAAAACTCATAAATAACTTAATACCAGAGCAATATATAAATAAGTCTTCCACACTATGTTAACCAAACGTATAAAGTTTTCCAGAAAAACTCAGTTTTAATCTATTTCTGTAAGGTCAACAGAATCAGGTCAAATCTAACTTCCAATGAAACACTGCTCAATAATACAGGGACCATAATAGATAAATATGTCCTACAAGCCTTGCCCCCTCTAAATTCAGTAGTGAGAAAGTATCAGCATTTTTCCAATATGTTAACTCTGGCTGGAGGAAGCAATCTTGAAGGTATCCCACTACTAAGCCATATAGGGCTTCATTGCTTAAAACCAATAATTTAAATTGCTAATGCAGGGGTCCAACTGAAGGCTTCATATTTGGATGGCTCAAACCATCTAAAAGCAGTTAGATGCTACTAATTAATGGGTGATCTTTAACAGCAGTTCCATATATAACTCACTGCAGTAGTCCCAACAGGTGGTGGTGAGAATGTGAGATGTCATTGCAGAGTCCTCACATTCCAGGTACCACTACAATTGGTGTACCAGTCAGGGTTGGTTAAAGAGTTTCTTGGACATGGCCTCCATTTGCCTATCCAGCAGTAGCTGTGATCCACAAGTTACAGAATTACTCCTTCAAGGGCTGTTCTGCCATTCAAGAAAACAGTGGACATTGCAGAGACCCTAAATAATGACTAACTGTATCTTTTTTGGGTTTAGTATCAGGTTGTTCCTTTCCATCTAGACCCTAATAACTTCCAAATACTGGAACAAGGCTTTGTCTGCATTGCCAGTATGGCCCACAATGGAGTATCACCAGCCTACTAATGTACCATATCATGAACTGACAGATAACATTCTTAATATCTTCAGAGAAACTTTAAAAAGTCATGGGTAGAGGATCAAACCTGTAACAGTCCACATAAGAGGCTATTGGATTGCTTCTTTGACAACTTCTGGCTAAAACTACCCACTGCTGAAGCACAGTGTATCCCCTCCAATAAATAAACAATTCAGGACATGGCAATTAATGGCTACCAAGAGGTCAATTGGGCCAGAGGTTGCATACTATCCCATCGATGTTTTGACAAAAATCATGGACAGGGATGAAATATAGTTCCGTTACATGTCCAGGACAGACTGAGGAGAGTCCAGATAATCCATTCTAGGAAGGTCTGCTTCATAGAATTCCACTGTTTTCTCCCAGAAGTTTTGAGAAGATTGTTGATCTTCTCAAAAAAGGGAAGTTTAGAAATAAGCTTGTTGTCCAATACAGTTAAATCGAGAGAGGGCTTTTAAGGAAAAGGTGCATTACAGCTTTTTTCAAAGATGTAGAAAACACCCTTTCCTACAGAACTAACTGACCTCCTCTTAGATACAGGTGATCACATTTCTTTCAACTATCCCAAAAAATCTGGAAGTACATTAATCCAACCCATGCATTCAACTGAGACATTAGCAAGCACCCTGTCATTTAATTGGTTAGTTAATATAGCAGATAGTTACCATCATGAATTCTATACATGAAGAGTCAAGAGTTCATAGACAAAATGTTGTATAGAACAGTTACAAATGTAAAGCAGGCGTTTGGTCAGGTTTACTTCCAGTCTTCTTCCATTAGCACTTTGGTGTCGCTGCTAGAGCTGCATTTTCCAGAATTCTTCAACAAATAAAACAGCCAATCCAGGATTGGCTAGCACAGAAAGGCCATTTGTAGGCAATAATATTAAGAGACCAGGTTGCTGCTGGTAGCGAAACAGGCAGGTGATAGAACTGCCTACCAGATTCATGGGAAATTTCCCAAGTATCTGCTGGTACTATGAAAAAGTAGCACCCAAACAACATGAGAGACCAAGATGTGCAATACTTTTGAAGACTGTACAAGAGTATTGATAATACAACCGCATTATCAGATTAATGAATGTCTTACATTTTGAACATTTTAAAATAATGTTGCAAACTTGCAATTGTGGCTGCAATAAATAAGCATGGCAAGTTTCCTCAAAAGTCTTCATAAATATTTTACTCCACCACAAGAAAAAAGATTTTAATATAAAATTAGCCATCAATATACTTACTTATCAAAGCTATCGCTGTATTTTATGAAGCTCTCCAATTTTTCCTTAGCATATTCCACCACATCAGAATGAAGTTCTATTCCATGATTTATTCCAAAAGGGCCTGTAAATTAATATTCAGCAACCATGTGAGATTATTTAATCAATGTATTTTTATAAAACTGTACACTGATATGTACGCTAAAGAACTACATAGCATTAAGTAGATAGTGGAAACGTATGTATTCTTACAAAAGAGAAAGTTATCTAATAAACCACAAAGCATATAGCTGCTCTACTGATATAGGAGTAAATAAAGATCCCAGGGCATAGCAATTAATCTTTATAAGAAGAAAAAGGAATGATTGCAGATAACTTAGTATACTGCAGAAAATTGTTTATTGTCAATTGCAGATTTTTGGATGGTTTCACAAAACTGTACTTAACCTTGTTTTACAATTAAAACCACTATGTCAGGGGTGTCAAACTCAAATTTCATTGAGGGCCACATCACAGTTGTGTTTGACCTTGGGGGAAGTGTGGGAGCATGGCCGGGATGGGCATGGCTGGGGTGGGTGTGGCCAGCTCGATGTCACTTGTCGAGGCTCAGTTTTGGGCCGAGATGGACTCTTGAAGCCCTCTACCAGAAAAAACAGAGCCCGGGGAAGCCGCATGTGGCCCACCCAAGCTCAGTTTTCACTGGTAGAGTGCTGCAAGAGCTGTTACGGCAAAAAATGGAGCCTAGGAGGGCTGTTTGAGGCCCTCCTGAGCTCCTTTTTTGCAGGCAAGGCACCAGGGGCAGTCATTCACTATTTCCAGATCTAAACATCCCACAGGCCAAGTGCGGCCCACAGGCCTTGAGTTTGACACCCCTGCACTATGTGGTTATGATGGCAATCTCATTTATGATAGTGGTAGTGCAGTTTTTATCCAACTGCCTGCTTCTGTTTATAAAAAGCAGGAAAAGATCCAGAATAGGGTTTAGCATTATTAGCTGCTTTTTCACTAAAACATGGCAAGAAGATATAGCTCATTTATCACGGAACATGTATTGAATTATGTTATTTTCCTCACTTTATCTCCCACTGTCAAAATAATGAAATAAAAATATAATATTTAAATTTAAGTCTCAACTTAAATGTCATGATTGTACTTTTAAAACAATTGAAGGGTTTCTATTTTGTACAAGCGGGCAATACTGACATAAAAATTAAGCTATAAACATTTGCTCATCTTTGCAAAATCACAAATCTCTTGGTAATTTAAAATTTTTTGATCAATTACGTATCAGGAACATTAATTTGAAAAGCTACTTGTTAATATCTTGCAAGTTTGGCAGGGGCATAAACATGCGACTTTAAAACTGGGAATATCAGTAAACTCAACCTATATAAAATAATGTTCAATAATTTTTAAAATATTACCTAATATTAATCCCACCATTGTACTTAAATATCCGGTTCCACTACCCAGATTAAGAAAAGACAATCCAGGCTGAAGCTTTAATGCTTCCATGACTTCAGAATAAATGCATGGTGCCGATAAATGTATATTTCCATGCTTCCAAGCCAAGTCTTTATAGGCATTGTCTCTATAGCCTTCCAGATAGTAATCACCACGATCAATAGCTCTGAAGGCTTGTTCTACTCGCTCAGTGCGAATATATTGTGCTTCTTTCAAGTTATCAATTAAATCATCATTATCTTCGCCTGCACTCACAGCTCCTCCCATGATGATTGTCTTTTAACAATTCAATTAATTTTGAGAATACATTGGTAGGTACTTGTCTGATGTTTCCACATAGAAGGTCCAATCCAGTCTGGCTCAATACTGCTTTGCAAGAGACTCCTAAAAGATTTTTAAGAAGACATACTTTTATTTTCACAAGTTGTAAAAATGTAACCATATTCAGTGATAATTGGATAGGAAAAGTAAATAATGTTCTTTGATGTCTAATGTAGTAGACAACAGTTGCTAAATTAACCAAATACTCAATATACAGTGAAAGTCCTCAGAATTTGTAGAAAGCCTTACTAGATGAAAGTAATCCATATCCGCCACCCCAAATGGAACTAGGTCAAAACAAAGCTGGTCTGGAAATGTACAGTTGATCCTCAGTGGAAAACAAGTCTATTAAAAGAAAAGAGCAAATCTGTATGTTAATTGTCCATTCAGAGTAATGCCAATATAATAATAGCAAGCAAAATTTTCCTTGTAAATTTATATTTTACATTTATTTATTTACTATTTATTTATTTCCTTGTAAATTTACATTTTCCTTGCACATTTTTACTTACAAGGAAAGTGTTATTTTATCCATCACTTAAAACATGGCAGGTTTTATATATTTTTCTTATTGACTATGGAATACATTATTTGACAGTCTCTTTTCTAAATACAATCTTCATGCAGAAAGTACTGGAGAAGATAATGTTGAAATGGATACTATGGTTTTTAAAATATATTTGAATTAAGTTTTATAATAATAAACAATTTCAGTTAAATATTGAATTTTCTTCTCAAAAACATATTTGTCTTTTATTATAAAAAAAAACAGAAGAAAAAATATGTGAAGAATTGTGGAAGAACACATGAATCAATAAAGTTGATTGTAGTAAAAAATCATTTAAAATGAATCTTAGTCTAGTAGTCCAAAGTTAAATGTTGTTACATTAGGGTAAGTTAAAGATGGATTTAATGGTCTTTCATACGAAACAATGACACTTGAAAAACCAATTAAGTAATGAACAGAGTTTTTTTCTCCCCAGGAAACTATCTAGAGCAGTGGTCACCAACCGGTGGTGCACGGACCACTGGTGGTCTATGAGAAAATTTTGGTGATCCGCAGAGAAATCGCATTTCTCTCAAGGAGCCCAGCCAAGGTTTCCTGCGCTGCTCGCACTTCAGCGCTTTGACTCCCAGAGACAGGATGGGGTCCTTCAGGCAGTTAGCTTGGCTGCCTTTTAGCAGAGAGAAGCAGCTGGAATCAACCCTGGCTGTAGTGCTTCCTGGATGCAGTTTACTGCTCCAAGCCCCAAGCCCCAAGCGGCAAGAGACAAGGGCTGTCTTGGTGTCACCAGCTGCACAAATATACCACGGCGAAGGCGGATTGCTGATGCCATTCAAATGCAAGTAGCGCTTCGCTCCCGCACCTCCCAGCCATCGCCACCACCACTTCGGCCCACTTGGGCCGTCCCCCCCCTCCATAACAGCACCATTATCTTGTTCTGGCCAGCAAGGGCTGTGCTTCTTTTTGCATGTTGCACCACCTACAAAGTTGCACATTGCACGTGCCACCCCCTATGGTGGAGATTTCCAGCCCCACCACAACCCGGTCCCATATTCCAGAGCTGTGGTAGTCTTCATTTTCCTTCACTCAGGTTGACCAAGCTTCTTTGAGAGAAGGAACACAAAAGAGGTTTCCAGGCTGTGTGCCTGGACCAGGCACTTTCTCTCGGACCGCCCACCTGGAGGCCTCACAGAAGCAGACAGGTAGGCCCAAAAGGCGACTGAGCCTCCCCGCCCGTGGTCCACAGGATTTAAAATTATGAGTTTGGTGCCCCCTGAGGTCCAAAAGGTTGGAGACCCCGATCTAGAGGTTATTAAAATAGCTCATCTTCTGTGGAACAGTTATAATAAGCTATATGAGAAATAGAACAAATATGACATTTAAAATGTTTGAGGTTGATTTACGCACATCCAGAAAAAAGGAAGTATTTATTGGAGATCACAAGAAGTTCAACTATATTTTTATTTACTCAAGCAAATGAAAATTATTACAACTGGTGTCAATAAAAACATTATAGACTATTTATAGAAAAAATAACAAAGCAGTGGGAAACAGAATAGGCAGCTGGAAATGAAAAATAGGGGCCTGTCAGCATTAGGAGGGGCATCCTCCAGAGTGAACAATTATCACTCTTATCTGCAAGTACACGACGCTGATACATGACAAGATCCTAGGTTCTACACATCTTGGGAAGAACTAGATGGGTAAAAGGCCTATATGTT
This sequence comes from Ahaetulla prasina, assembly GCF_028640845.1. Classification (NCBI taxonomy): domain Eukaryota; kingdom Metazoa; phylum Chordata; class Lepidosauria; order Squamata; family Colubridae; genus Ahaetulla; species Ahaetulla prasina. The sequence goes on along the minus strand of NC_080541.1, from coordinate 50,102,795 downwards.
AGACTAAGAATTTTCTTTTTTTTAAAAAAAATAGCAAACCACTTTTATGTAGTTATAAAATGTAGAATAAAATGATTTAGTTAAATTTTAATGGGGGTTTTACTGGTTTTTATTGTTTTATTGATCAGGCCAGGATAATATTTAGTTTTAACTGGGTTTTAATGCTTATTTATTATATTGTTTTTAATATGCCTGTGAACTGCCCTGAGTCCTACGGGAGATGGTGCGGTATATAAGTTTGATAAATAAATAAATAAATAAATAAATAATCAATAAAATCCCATATAGTAACCAGAAATTGAACTTCAATGGTTCTTCAGTTCAATTCAAGAGAAACAGAAGTTTTTATTTTAATAATGTATTTTAATATAACTGATGTTATATTAAAAATACAAATTTCATATTAATAATTTGTGCTTTAGAGGTGGTCAGATTTGTTCTTTGTGAAAATAAAATGCTGCCAAACACATCAAACTGAAGTCGAGATGCTGTAATTAATGAAGCATTTTCAGCAACTTAGTAAAAAAAATTTCCTCATTCTCATAGTTGAAAAATTCTGAAAGGTATATATAACCAAACTGATTAAAAAGTACCTCTTCCCTAATAGAAAAAAAGCTGTTCAAATTGGTACTACTACCCAAGTAATTATGCTTAAAGTATTTCAAGCAGGTAAAACAATTCTTTCTCAGCCTTATTTCTACCCATAACCACCCTTGGCAGTTAACATATACCTGTAAGTCAGTGACACAATCACAGGCGCACAGATGACCTTACAATAAGCAAACATACCTAATGCAATATGTTTGCAATTCTTACAATCTTAAAGCTCTAACTTCCTTGATATTCAGTACTGATATTTCATCATTTAGACCCATGGAAAGGGCATCTCATGTAATTCCATTATGATCTCAACAATTTTCTCCTTTCTTTTAGCCTCAGCCTCAAGCATCTACAGAACATTTCCTGATGTCACGGTAAAACTATACAATGGACACATAAAACACCATGTTATTTAGAAAGCTTACAGAGATCCTTGCATAATTACATATTTCCTCTTTTTATCTGGAACACACCATCAAAACTATCATCTATTCTAAGGCTTTAACTTTAGCCTCATTTGTTCTGATCTGATCAACTGAATGGCATTAAATCTGTTAACAGTTAACTGTTAACTTGAAATCTGTATCACATTTAACCTGCATCTGTATAACCTTGTCTTCCCATTCCTTCCCTCTTGCCTCATACCAATTAAATCAGTGGTGAAATCCATTTTTTTTACTACTGGTTCTGTGGGCGTGGCTTGGTGGGTGTGGTGTGGTGTGGCTTGGTGGGCATGGCAGGAGAAGGATACTGCAAAATCTCCATTCCCACCACATTCCAGGGGAAGGATACTGCAAAATCCCCATTCCCTCCCCACTCGTGGGGGAAGGATATTGCAAAATCTCCATTCCCACCCCACTCTGGGGCCAGCCAGAGGTGGTATTTGCCGGTTCTCCAAACTACTCAAAATTTCTGCTACCGTTCTCCAAACTGCTCAAAATTTCCACTACTGGAATCCAGAATCTGCTGGATTTCATCCCTGAATTAAATCCTATATCAATTTAACTGTTCCATGTATCTGAAAAAATAAGTTACAGCTCACAAAAGATTAGGCCTTTTAATGAAATTTGTTAGTTTGAAAAGTAATTATCAGACTCCTCCTGATTTTCCTCTCTCAACTATTAACAATATCTTTCCAGTGAGCAACAGATTTTCCTGTAACAAGGATATGGCAATAATCTTCTTCCCTCTACCTTTTCGCATTTTCCCACAAGTACAGAATCTGCTGTTTTAGGATCAACCAAGTATTTATTCATTGGTTGTATAGGAATTGACCAATCAGGAATTGATCAATACAAACCTGACGATGTGGGGTATAAAACAGTGACTGGCTAAAGTCTTAATTATGTCTAAGATGAGACTAGAACTGATAGTTTCCTGTGTCTTAACCAGTAGACCAAACTAGCTCTTGTAACATATGAAACTTATGGCCCTCCCAATTTTTGCTGAATTGTAACATGCTTTATAATAGATTTCAATAGGATAGGAAACTAGAATAGGTTTAGAATAGGATTCCCCGCCTTCTGATTTTAAAAGATACACTAGGAGGACTTCTAGGTAATCATTTCCCAATGAGAGTTAGTAGCTGTCAAGAGATGTGATGTACAGCATTCCTTTTGTCTTAAAAATGTCATGAACTGAAGATAGGACATGGGCTCAATGAAGATTTATGTTTTATTAAGACCTCTATTATAAAGCATCAGGAAATATGACATAATTTATATGATCAAAGTATGTGGCTGTGTAATATTTGCTCATTCCAAATATTATAGAGTTAGCCACACCTGACTCCAAACAATATATTTTAACAAGTTTTTCGTGTCAAATTAAGGGTGGCCAGGCTCTTAACACTTTCAGGATCTCAGGTTTGCATACATAGCTAGATCTTAAGAGTCTTATGAAAGGCTAACAGGGTGAGAGCTATCATGAGCTTCAAAAGGAAAGTGTTCTGCTGCCAAGAAGAAATGCCTCCTGGTCTTTGAACTGCACCCAAAAATGCCAGCTACTAGTAGTAATGTTGTTACATGTGTCATAGAACTGCACCATTAAACTACCCATGCAGTTAGTTTTGCGCTAATTGAAGATTATGAATGCTCTTCAAGTTCAGCTTCATCTAAAACATGTTACTTTAATCCAAATGAGAGGTAACAAGGGCACGAATGTTGTGAACACCAGTCCAGGAATTTGCATAACTGGTGCAAAATCCATGTGCAAAGACCCACCTAGTCACAGCTGTCCCTTGCTCTTCAAGCAGGAACAAGTCCAAGAAGACCTCACCAGGTCTTCTGAGGCAATGCTACCTCATCCTTATGGAAAAATCTTGTTCCCAGGAAGAATAAATACCCAAGGCTACTCCATCTTGCTTGGACTGAATTGGAGGCACATTCAGGGCCCTACAGCCTCTAGACACTGGGACAGGATATCCATGACATCACCCAGCATATCTGGGGTGGAGATATATAGCTGGGTTATCATCTGCATATTGATGGTCTCTCGCCCCAAATCATAGGATTGCATCACCCAGTGGCTTCATGAAGATATTAAATAGGACAGAACACCAAGCTCTAAGCAACAATATGAAAAACAGAAGACATGCAGAGCCATTCTATTATCAAAATATATTACAGGAACAGGTCCTGTTAATATGAACAGGAACAGGTCTGTTACAAAATTCTACTTTGTCAATAGATTATAATGCTAATATGACATAATCAGAATGCTCTAATGCATTAACGTGTTTTTTATGGTGGCTAAGCTTGCACAACAAGCAAACAGAAAAATTAGGAGGGGCAAAGTTTGCTGCAATAGCAACAATTCTTCCTATTAGAAAAAATTGTTGTTAATATGTAAGACATATTCACTATCATCTTACCACAATATCCAATTTAGGGAATGGCTACATGACAAAAAGTATAAAATGATGTGGCCTATTTCAAGGACTACAAAGACATCCTTTGTCTAAAGAATTACTCATAAGCATTTAAAGAATGCCCTTGAAATAATGTTCTTATTCAATTTCAGCAATGAATAATATTAAAAATTATAGCTATAAGATTATAAAAGTAAAAAGTAAAGGTAAATGTTTCTCCTATCCAGTTATATTTGACTCAAGGGGCAGCGCTCATCTCAATTTCTTATCCGAAATTACCAGCATTGCCTCAAAACATTTCCCTGGTCATGTGGCCAGAATGACTATACACCGAGGCCAGGAGTGGTATTCACTTACCTTCGTTACCGGTTTGCAAATGTGAGCGCGCTCGGACCTGCCACCTGTCATCTCCGTGCATGTGCAGGGCCTTCCACGCATGCAGAGCATAAAAAATGGGACGTGATGACATCCGGGCGGGTGGGCAGAGCCTCCAGCAGCTGCTGCTACTGGTTCACTCGAACTGGATAGAACCGGCTGAATACCACCACTGACCATGGCACATGAAATGCTGTTACCTTACCATCTAAGTGGTACCTACTTAACTACTCACATTTGCATGCTTTAGAACAGCTAGTTTCCAGGAACTGGGGCAAGTAACCAAAGTTCACCCTATTGCATGGCACTTGGACAGCTCTCAGCTGTCCAGCTGATAAACTATGTATCTTTAACCACTGAGCCATCATGCCTTTTTATTGTGTGTTAGAAAAAATGTTCTCAATATTTTCAACTTAGCAAAATCAGTTTTGCTTCGATGTAAACTGCCAGCTAAACTGAGTTATAAATTTCAAACCTGGAAGAAGCTACTAATGCCTTTTCTCACAAACTTTCTTCAAATAGTGTTAGTAACAGTAGATGGCAGCTTCACTCAATAAACAATTTTCAAATGGAGTTTTATTAGCAAACACAAAACTTATATTTTTCAGAAGTAAGATTTAATTTTAACCAAACCAAAAACATCTTAGTAAATTCAAAGAAAACGCACTGAAAGAAGCAAAATGAAAATTACACAAAGAATTAGTTAATCTAATTAATGTTTTTGTTTAGGTTTAAAACCAAGAACTAATTCTGGATACAGATGCATTGGCTGAGGGCCTATTATCAGATGTTTCCACTTCATTTTACTGCTTCTGTAAACTTCCAGGACTCTTGAAAGATGACTGAAAACATGTAAAAAACTTTCTGCAACTATATTTTTCATAACATAGGTGCTAAATGTATAGCATATGTATAAACTAATATAAAAATAAATATTTAATTATCAAGATTTTTTTCATAATTTCTTAATTAAGATACAGTATCTTAACTACAGGTAGTCCTCAGCTAATGACCATTCATTCAGTAACTATTTAATGTTAAAACCACACTGAACAAGCATTATTTATGAGTCAAAGTTTCAGCCATCCCACTACCCAGATGTGATCACAATCTGGGCATTTCACAACTGGATTGTACTTACAACAGTTGCAACGTCCCATAGTCAGGAGATCACCATTTGCACACTTCCTTGATGGCTTCCCATAAGCAAAGTCAATGAGGAAGCCGCAGGGAAGGTCGCAAGTCACTCTTATAAATCGCTCACACTCCTGTGCTTTTCCCCCCCCCAAGGAGCACAGCTACAATGTGTACCTACAGCATGTACACAGAAATAAAAACACGGCAACCCCCCATGCATCTTATCTCACCTGGCAGCAGCCACTTACTGCCCCTCAGGCTGCTTGTGAGCTGCCTGGGATTTATAACTTCCTACTAGTTTCCCCATTGACTTTGATGGAAGCAGCCAGAAAGTCACAAGAGCCTTACTTAATGATCTGTGTTCATGCTTAATGATAACAGGGATTGTGAGGACTGAATTAGAGATGCAAGATTTCAAGAAATAATATGGGATAAAAGTCATGGAGAGAAAGTAATTTTACAGCATGTATGTACTGTATGCTGTATGTATGTATACTGTAATCATGAACATAAAATCATACATTTATTTTAAGAGACAAAATATATAATGCACTACTTGCAACAGATAAAGAGCAGTTGATTTGGATTTATTTCACCCTTGTTAAAGTGCCATATTGCCAGATACCAAGGCTTATGCTAAAGATGGTCAGAAGTCAATACTTTTCTTTTCTTTTTTCCTCCCCTTTACTCTACATTTTCTCCTCTTCCCTTTTTTCTCCCTAATTTTCAATTTTTAAAAATTTTCCTTTGTTTTGTATCCTGAAAAACTAATAAAAATTGATGAACAAAAAAGAGAGAGAAACTGGCATTGCTGTATAGGGCTCACACTGCTGGTCCTTGCTTCAGTTCTTCCTGTCCCCTGCTACCACTGCAGACTGGGCAGATGTGGTCACGGGGCATAAAATGCCAAGATCTGGTTTATACTGTCTAAAACTATCATAAAACGAAAAAAATAAAGTAATACACACTGCCAATAAAAATGGCTTTATTATTATATGAATGCTTGAAAACAGAACATCTAAGGAATTATAAGAGAATTGGCATTTTTAATACTTCATGTCATTGAAGAATTTGGCAGCATTAACCTCCACAAATACTGTTCAATCCTAAGTATGCATATGCATAGTCCTGGAAAGGTATAGTCTTGTTGACCTGAATGATGTTTATGCATAAGATTCAGTTACTGTTATAATTATCATAGAGCTGCATTTATTTGTCTGCAAGTTCTATATTCCAGAATATAATTTATCCTTAGAAATGTCATAATTCAAGTTTCTAATCAGACTAATAATGTGGAAATGTAATACATTATGTGCTATAATAAATGGTCCTTATTTTTTAAAAATTAGACCTTCTCAATCAAGATAAGTAAACGTTGGTTGCAGTCATATGTGATGCTGCAAATGGCATAAATGCAGGCAAGTTATCGAGTGCCCAAAATGCAACCCTGTATCTGCAGAGTGAGCCCAGCTGTCAAAACCTCAAATCCAGATTGTAACACTTTTTTGGGTCCTAGTCATATGTTGAAAATTCCCTGTATGGTAAAATTATTATTTATAATATCAGAGGCACTATATATCACCATACTACCTGTGGATTATATGATAAGGAATATTTAATTATGATGAAGGATATTTTGGTATTGTAGGAAATAAATGCTTAATTAGATGGGATTTTTGTCATAAAACTTCAGCTTTTAATTTGCACCTTTCATCGCACTACATAATAATCAGGAACTGGGGATGCTATACAGGTTGAAACAATCCTTGAGTTTGCTTTAGGAGATAAAACAAGCAAATGAATGTGTATGGCACAGAAGATGTGTAACATGAAAAATAAATTACATGGGAAAAATAAGTGGACTAGATTTGTAAAAGTGTTCTATTGTACCAGATATATTTAGCATTCTAGCATTTGTATCTTTTCAAACATCAGGAATTATCTACATAGTAGTATATTTTATTTCCTACTGTGTTTCCCCGAAAATATGACCCTGTCTTATATTTTTTTGAACCCTGAAATAAGTGCTTGGCTTTATTTTTGGGGAGGTCTTATTATTTTGGGGCGCATGGAGCAAGATGGGGCTCCTCTTACCATCTTACCTAATTTCCAGCTCTGTCTCCCTAACCCTAACCAGCGGAAATGGTGGGGACCGGCTGCCCATGCAGTTAAATGTTTTTGGGGAGGGCTTATTTTCAGGGGAGGGCTTATTTTCAGAGGAGGGCTTATTTTTGGGGGAAACATGGTGGATGTCAGAAAGTTTCAATTATGTAAATTGAATAACAATATATTCAAACAATGTTCTAAAATATTAACTTATTTGAATTAAAATATCATTCTTCCTCAGTAAGGTTTTTTTCCCTAGAAATGGGTATTGAGAGTCATGGGCTTTTTCCTGTGATTTTGTTTTTACACCATTTTGCTTGTTCTGCTGGTATTAAGCAAATGCATCCTAGCTTGAGCATGTCAACACATAATTTCATTAATGTATAAAAATATTTTTATTTTTATTACATTACAAATCAGTAGCAGTTGAATCCTGATTAAATATGGTTTATTCCTTTACATAGATCTGTAAAGGTTTGTTCCTTATATTGTTATATGTAAGGAATAAACCCAAAATAAGGGCAATCCCAAATTATCTGGAATCCTATACAGGTAGTCCTTGTTTAGTAACCGCAATTGGAACTGGAAAATTGGTCATTAAGCAATCACTTAGTGAAACCACAACTGTGCTTATGATCTTCAGTTTTAATTTGCTTTACAGACCTATGAAGACATAAATGTGAGGACTGATTGCTCCTTTGTCATTAACATTGTAATTACAAATGGTCATTGATGGCAGTCAAGTTATTTGGGCCACTGTAAAATGGACTTTGTTTTTCAATCATTCATTGATGCAATACTGGATTTTTGTTTTGGCATTAAATCTGCTAACTTCAATAGAAGATGCTCCACTTCTACTATTTGATGTATTTTTTTAAAAAAATTGGATGATTTTTAAAAACTTGTTGAATGAAGTAGATAAATTTGTATGTCTATTAAACATTCAAAACCAGCAGGATTTCATCCCATGTCGTACTTACAGCTTTTATACAGGATGAAGCACTAGATATTACTTACTAGTGTGAAAATCTCAGGAGAGGACACCAGATTGACTTCTTACAGTCTTTGCCTTTTCTCCAGTAATGATTTTTCTTTTACTTTCCCCTCAAGTCCTTACTCAGTGAAGAAATGAGGCAAATGAAAAAGACACTTCTTACTCTGGCATAAACAAATACTGTAAAAAATTCTTGTCCCAAAGGTGCTTTTTCAAGAGGCAACTGGTCTTTCTGGTTTTTCTTTGAAGATGTTTCGCTTCTCCTCCAAGAAGCTTCTTCAGCTTTTGACTGGACGGAATGGGGAATGGAACATCAGAACTGAAGAAGCTTCTTGGATGAGAGACGAAACATCTTCAAAGAAAAAACAGAAAGCCCAGTTGCCTCTTGAAAAAGCACCTTTGGGACAACCATGACCTGGAGGACTGAGAATCTCCATAGACATTTAACAAACTCGTGTGCACTTAATTCAGCATCCAGAGGAAGCTACACACTTCAGAAGTGGAGGGGGCTGGGAGGAATAAACGCAAACAGGCCCTCAATTTACAGCAAGGCCGTGCAGCCCAGCAGCTTTAAATTTGCCTACAAGGGCAGTCGCCTTGTCTCTCCCAGTCAGACAGCAGTGGTGAAATTCAATTTTTTTACTACCAGTTCTGTGGGCACGGCTTGGTGGGCGTGGTGTGGCTTGGTGGGCGTGACAGGGGAAGGATACTGCAAAATCTCCATTCCCACCCCACTCTGGACCAGCCAGAGGTGGTATTTGCCGGTTCTCAGAAATACTCAAAATTTCCATTACTGGTTCTCCAGAACCTGTCAGAACCTGCTGGACTTTACCCCTGCTTCAGAGGCTCTCCTACAAACCAGGGGTTCTCCAACCTTGGCAACTTTAAGCCTGATGGACTTCAACTCCCAGAATTCCCCAGCCAGCTTTGGGAGCTGAAGTCCACCAGGCTTAAAGTTGCCAAGGTTGGAGACCCCTGCGACAAACGACCCCGATTCTCCTGCCTCCTTCCCTCCCATAGTGTCTTCCTATAAAGAGAAGGGAAGCGTGACGAGCTCCGAGCAGGAGATGGGGCTCTGCGGCCGGGGGTAAGAGAAACTTAACCGTTTTTCACCTAAGCCGCGGCGCGTCCTATCTTGGGACAAGCCTTCCGCCGACATTAAAGCGATGCGCGAACTTGAGCGCTTGGCGAAAAACTGTGGCAGGCACTGGGGGAGAAGGAGGAGCGAAAAGAGAAGCGAGAAACGAATTTATTTTCCTCTGGTGAGGTGAGGTGACGGTTTGTGTGTGTGTAGGGGGGGGGAACTCGGGTGCTCTCTCCGCTCTTTTGTTGTTCGGCTGATTCATTTGATCTCTTCCTCTTTAGCACCTCTCGACACCAAAGCCAACTGGCGGCCAGTTGGTTGGCAGAGCGAGGAAGCGGCAGAGGAGGCGGCGGCGCCTCCAACTTGTTTATCCCTTTTATAGTCCCAGCAAACGCTCGGAGCAAAAAGGGGCCCGCCTCGTTAAAGAGCCGGAGGAGGCGTTGAGCAGCCGGGTAGCGTTAAAACGAACGTCGCCCTTCTTCCGCCCTCAGTCCCGAACTCTTGCCTCTTTTTTTTTTTTTTTAAACGCTCAGAGACGAAGAGCCTCTCTGATACGGCGGGGCTCGAACTGCCTGCCGTGAGGAATGGCAGACGCTTCCCCTCCCCCTTCCACCTGCACACTTTCTCAGAGTCCCGGGCCGGGAGGGGGGGTGTTGAACCAAAGAGGGAAGGGAGAGAAGTGCCGGGGGCTCCAAGGGCGAAAGAAGGGATTTTCCCCGGAGCTTTTTCAACGGCCTTTAGAGAAGTAACCTCGCCAGCCAGGTCGTTTGGAGCCCTCAAGGCCGCCTCGCGCACCCATTGCTGTTCTTTTTCTGTCAGCGTCTCTCCTCCCCCACCCCCCCCACCCCCAATCCGACTCACCTTCCACACGTCCTCTGCGTCCGAAGCTTTGAGAGGCTATCAGAGCGGAAACCAACCAGTTTAAGAAAGAAAGAAAGAGAAAAGAGGCGTCTCGGGCTCCGAGTCAGAGAAGACGTTGCCCACTGAATGCGTATATATGTCTGTGTGTCGTGGGGGGGAGGGGGAAAGAAGGTTCCCCTCGCCGTCAGCCTCGTCCCGCCGGCCGCGGCCGCTGATCCTGACTGTTTGTGTTGGCCTGAACGACGCCAGGAAGGAGGGGGGGGAGGGGGGAGGGGAGAAGCCAAACAGCTGAGAGGATGTAAACACTGGGGCACGTGACCCTATCTCTGGGAGGGAGGCGGAGTCGATCTATCCTTCCTTTGGACTGGACGCTTGGTTGTTGCGTCAGCTCTGCAAGCGGAGAGACTCCGCCCCGCAACTCCACGACCAATGAAGATACAAGAGTGTTGCGTCAAAAAAAAAAAAGATAACGTCAATAAAGCAGCCAATAACAGTTGGAGATTTTTAGGCTTTGTGTTTTTTACTTAGTCTGTCAAAAGAGCAGCTCTTCGAACGAAGATAGGGAGCGATAACTTGTGAATGGAAGCTGTTCGTTTCGAAAATAGAAAATGTGATCCAGTAGGCATTATTAAATTTAGCGTTAAGTATCCTAGTATCAGAAAAAAAGTAACAGCTCATTTTATGCTTTTATGTTATAATCTAAAAAAATAAGAGAAGATGTTATTTGCTTTATTGTTTTTGCTTTTGCTTAGCAGGATCATACCAGGTTCCCCTAAAATCTCATCCCATGAATGTAGATCCACATACTTATTTTATGCTAGGTTGTGTGCCGCACTTTCCTGCTTGATCTTATGCTTTCAAGGACAAAAATATAATTAAAGGGATTTTAAAAAGATGTTTCTCCCTGGTTCATCATCAATTGTATGTTAGTAAAGCTGGCATTAAAAGCATATGAGTGGAAAACATTTTTAAACTTGTCAGATTTCTTTGTATTAAGCATATTTTCCTAGAGGTTAAATAGAATGATTTACTTGTTTCACGCTTAACCACATTTAAATCCATCATATATCACATGACACATACCTTTATTTAGTCTATCAAGCAATAATGAATTGAAAACATTGCCATACTATGTAAAATACAAGGTCAAACTTGATATTTTTTTGAATGCAATATTTTCTAGAGTTATATCGACTTCATATGTCAAGGACCCTTTAAAAATAAGAATACTACATTTGTTTTATATTTTATTATGTTTTATATTTGTTCCAAATCTTTAGGATGGCATCTCAAATAGTGATATCTTTTTTCCAGTCGGATGGGGTATTTGCCCCATTAATATTCAATATTATATATTCTCCATCTTTAAACAGTGTAACAAAGTCCTATACTGTCACACCTTTTAGCAATTTGAAAGTTGTTCATAAGCAGATTTTGGCCTGTAGATTCCTGATGTTGTTGAATCTTTCATTATGATCTTTCATCTTTCAGATGTTAACTAACTTTCAATTTTACCTCCTTATAGTATGTTGCTAAACTATTTGGCAGTTAGTGGGTGTAGACCAGTCAGATATTTCAATCAAAAACTATGCAGTTCATCTTGTATAGTTCACCTAGTTCATCTTGCAGCAGTTCACCTAGTGCTGATGAATTCTTGATCTTCCTTGTTCATTTTTGCTGTTATATGTTCCTTCATTTCAGCTTCTTTTTTATTCTTATCCACACCTTTTATTTAAACTGCATTTTTGTTGTATTTATAACAACATAGCTGCATCCAAAGCTACATTGTTTTTTTCTTGTCAGGTGTTGACTGGTTCACTTCAGTTTCCATGGTTGGATTGGGAGAAATGTTTCTGGTTTGACTCAAATTGGAGATTCCACCTATAATTAGCAATACAATCTTCCTATCTTCTGGTCTTTTTGAGTAGAGTTGCTACTTGTTGCTTTATTATTTCCTGTGCTTCTGAATAGACTGTGGATGAACTCACAAATACTGTAACATCATATGTCAGCTTCTGTGAAGACCAATTTGTACCGACCAGGAACTTGCTAAACTTAAGCAACTATATCGTTCCAAAGAGGAAGCCTACAGAAAAGGTAATAAAATGCTGTACAATCAGGCCAGAAATGTATTAACAAGGGAGATCAGAGAAGCAAAAAGAAGCTACTCTGAAAAGCTAAAGAATCAGTTCTCACAAATGAACCAGCAAACATGTGGAAAATTCTTAAAAATATCACCAGCTACGGCAAACCTCCTTCCAGGCTGAAGGAAATCAACAACTGACAGATGACCTGATCGTGTTTTACTGCAGGTTTGAAAAGAAACTACAGCCACCTATCTCCACAGCCCCCATCTCAGACACACCAACAACAGCCAAGCCTCCTACAACTGACCTCATCCCATTGGGTTCACAACCCCTAGTGATCACAGAAAAGGAAGTGCAAGACCTATTTCACAGACAAAAGCCAAGTAAAGCTCCAGGCCCAGACAAGATAACTCCTTCTTGCTTAAAAGTCTGTGCTGACCAACTGGCCCCCATCTTCACCCGTATCTTCAATAAATCACTAGAGATGTGCTATGTTCCTTCTTGCTTCAAATGCTCTACTATCATCCCAGTGCCAAAGAAGCCCACCTTCAAGGAACTAAATGACTACAGACCAGTTGCTCTGACATCTGTAGTTATGAAAACCTTTGAAAGGCTAGTGCTGTCCCACTTGAAAACCATCACGGATCCGCTGTTAGACCCCTTGCAATTTGCATACTGAGCAAATAGATCAACAGAGGATGCTGTTAATATGGCTCTGCACTACATCCTACAACATCTTGAGTCTCCAAAGACCTACGCAAGGGTCTTCTTTGAAAACTTTAGTTCAGCAGTCGATACTATCATTCCAGACACTCTTCTAACTAAGCTAAACCAGCTATAGGTACCTGAACATGCTTGTAAGTGGATCATAAGCTTCCTAACGAACAGGAAGCAGCAGGTGAAGCTAAGCAGAATCACATCAGATACCTGTACAATCAGCACGGGGCCCCCCAAGGCTGTGTGCTCTCCCCACTTCTCTCTGTATACCAATGACTGTATCTCTAATGATCCATTTGTTAAACTACTGAAGTTTGCAGATGATACAACAGTGATCGGTCTCATTCGAGACAATGATGAATCTGCATACAGATGGGAGGTTGAACAACTAGCCTTGTGGTGCGACCGGAACAATCTGGAACTGAACACATTCAAAAACCTGGAAATGGTGGTAGACTTTAGGAGAAACCCTTCCATACTTCCACCTCTTACAATAATAGACAACACAGTATCAACAATAGAGACCTTTAAATTTCTAGGTTCTACTATATCGCAAGATCTAAAATGGACAGCTAACATCAAAAAGTCATCAGAAAAGCACAACAAAATTTTTTACTAAAATTAAAATTAATCCATCATTTGCCTTCCCAATGAAAGCCCAATTTAATTGCTGCTAGGACAAAAGTATGAGTCCTCTATTAATAAAATAAGTATCCTAGCATCTAGTTTCTTGAAGGAAATAAAAATGTATTTCAATGCACATTTCAGTTTGTTTCGAAAATATATTTCATAACTTTGGTCTACAAATTCATTTCCCACTTTGTAATGTTTCCAGAGAGACAGCTCCTATATGGATTGAGCCTTTTAATTATTGCTTATCACTTACCAATAAAGTTGATAAATAAAAATCCTTCATCTAAATCCCTTATTCTATATCAGAAAAGAACTGATAATTTATCTTTGGCTGTCAGAGAATTCCATTACCTTGGGCTTTCTAATCTTTAATATTCTGCTGGAGGTTTATTAATTGTTTCATTAATTGAGCAAAGGCCAATTTATGGATTAAACTATTAAATCATATGATTTCCATATTCCTGATTCCTTTTGGACGGCTAGGAGGATCACTTGGGTCTTCTTTCAGCAACTGGTCATCCTCAGCACAGTCCTGACTGTTTTTATCTTAACAAAAATTGTACATTAAGAGTAATTCTACAGCAGAATAGAGGAAAACCACATACCTCTTAACCCATTCAATCTAGCAATGAATTTGTCTTGATTATTCCAAGACAATTTCTGGGAATCTTAAACATTCTTCCTTTGAAACAACCAGGTATTTTTCTACTAGCTGTGGTTTATTTTTTATCCATTATTCTTATTGTTCCTCAGCAGATTAGTGATCTTATTATTAAGTAAATATGTACTAAATTATCTTGAATAGAGATTTTGACATTGAGTTGTATGACAAAAAGTTATCTGTAATATTTTCATAACAATAAATACAGTCTGTTGAGATGTGATGGACTTGTAAAAACATGTTTCAGTTTGTACACATATAATTGTTGGTTTAGTGAAAGTGCAAGTTCCTCTAGAACAGGAGTGTCAAACTCACGGCCCAAGGGCCAGATGTGTCATGCACTGGCCATGCCCACGCCTGGTTTAGTGAAGGGGGAAAAAAGTTGTGATACGTCATGCCCTGACGACGCAAGTTTGACACCCCTGCTCTAGAACTATTTGAATACTGTTTTCCCAAACTCAAAAACTTTAGTCTCACTCCATTAATTCTCATTTAGTGAATTGGTATATTAAGAAATCAGGTTGACATTATTTGGATGTTGGTGAAGACAGCTGTAGTTAGAATAGCCTGTAATTTTGCAGGATATAATTTTATAGTACTAAAAAGCCTCCCTACCTCTCCTATAGTCTACCTCTTTAAACTTTCAGATGACTCATCAATCAGTTAAAGAACATGGGAAGTTAGTCTTGAATCTGGAACAATATAAACCATATCCAATGCAATCAAACAGTAGATTTTAGTACTTTTTTCCCCACAAACTTGCCTTACAGGCTTGAGCATAACCATCCTTATTTATTTTTTTTATTTTTTTATTTCATTTTGTCACAACAATATATATAAGCATCACACAAAAAGATTATATTGTATATAAACATATATATGAGGAAATATTAGGATATATATATATATATATATTTGTTTTCTGAGGTTTTCACGGGTGTTTGTATGTAGGTCTTCGGTTGTTCGGGTTTTCTCCCGTGTAAAATTGGAAATGTCTTGGCAACCTTTCGACGAAGTCTCATTCGTCATCTTCAGGCTTCAGCTTCGTGCTTCTGGGAGCAATGTGTGATCGCAGCTGTTTCTTCCTTTTAACTGCTAGTGGGGGTTTGAACTGATTGGGTGGGAGCTTGGCTGTGCTCTGATTGGATGGGGTTTTTGTGCTCTGATTGGCTGGGGTGTGTCCTGTTTGGGTGGGGCTTGGTTGTGCTCAGTTTAGTCTGTGTTGCAGGGGGATTTGAGCTGGTGAGCTGCATAGCTGTTGTTTGGCTTTGTGGTGGTGCTACATCTTCATAGTGGGTGTCAGTCTGCTGCATGTATGGATTGGAGGGGTTTGAAATGGCTAATGTTGCAGCTGCGGTCTGGCTTCTGGTCCTTGGTCGTGCTTCATGATCAGTGTGGGTTTGGGTCTGCTTTCTGGGTGGATGTGCGGTGGTGACATCCTGTGTGGACCTCGTGAGTGTGGGTCTGGTGTCATTCCTCGTGTTAGGGACTCGTTTGTCAATAAGGACGGGTTTCCAAATGGCTGGTAGGCGGGAGGTATCATCTCGTTTGTTCATGCTGTGTGGACATTTTTCTATCTCAATGGCTTCTCTGATTATTCTGTTGTTAAAGTGTTCAGTTTTGGCGATAGTTCTGGTCTTTTTAAAGTCAATATCATGTCCTGTGACTTTAAAGTGTTGGACCAGGGAAGAAGTTGGTTCCTCTTTTTTGACTGAGTTCTTGTGTTCTTCAATGCGTGCACTTATTCTTCTGTTGGTTTGTCCGATGTATGTGGTGGGGCAGGCGGTGCATGGGATTTCATTCCCTAACACGAGGAATGACACCAGACCCACACTCACGAGGTCCACACAGGATGTCACCACCGCACATCCACATTAGCCATTTCAAACCCCTCCAATCCATACATGCAGCAGACTGACTCCATCCAATCAGAGCACAGCCAAGCTCCCACCCAATCAGTTCAAACCCCCACTAGCAGTTAAAAGGAAGAAACAGCTGCGATCACACATTGCTCCCAGAAGCACGAAGCTGAAGCCTGAAGATGACGAATGAGACTTCGTCGAAACGTTGCCAAGACATTTCCAATTTTACACGGGAGAAAACCCGAACAACCAAAGACATATATATATATATATATTTGTTTTCTGAGGTTTTCACGGGTGTTTGTATATAGGTCTTTGGTTGTTCGGGTTTTCTCCCGTGTAAAATTGGAAGTGTCTTGGCGACGTTTCGACGAAGTCTCATTCGTCATCTTCAGGCTTCAGCTTCGTGCTTCTGGGAGCAATGTGTGATTACATGTGTGCATGTAATCACACATTGTGTGATTACAATGTGTGATTACAATGTGTGATTACACAATTACAATGTGTGATTACAGTGTGTGCTTCTTCGTGCTTCTGGGAGCAATGTGTGATTACATGTGTGTGATAAATGTGTGATACAGTGTGTGCTCCCAGAAGCACGAAGCTGAAGCTTGAAGATGACGAATGAGACTTCGTCGAAACGTTGCCAAGACATTTCCAATTTTACACGGGAGAAAACCCGAACAACCAAAGACCTACATGCAAACACCCGTGAAAACCTTAGAAAACAAATATATATATGAAGAAGAAGAAAAAAGAAAAACAATAGGACAGGAACGGTAGGCACGTTTGTGCTCTTATGCACGCCCCTTATAGACCTCTTAGGAATGGGGTGAGGTCAATAGTAGAAAATTTTTGGTTAAAGCTTTTGGGATTATGGGAAGAGACCACAGAGTCAGGTAAAGTGTTCCAAGCACTGATGATTCTGTTACAGAAGTCATATTTTCTGCAATCTAGATTAAAGCGGTTAACATTAAGTTTAAATCTATTGGTTGCTCTTGTATTATTGCAATTAAAGCTGAAGTAGTCTTTAACAGGAAGGACATTACAATAGATGATTCTATGAGTTAAACTTAGGTCTTGTCAAAGGCGATGGAGTTCTAAGTTTTCTAAGCCTAGGATTTCAAGTCTGGTGGCATAAGGTATTTTGTTGTTTTCAGAGGAGTGAAGAACTCTTCTTGTAAAATATTTCTGGACACGTTCAATTGTATTGATGTCAGAAATTTGGTGAGGGTTCCAGACAGGCGAGCTGTATTCTAGAATTGGCCTAGCAAATGTTTTATATGCTCTGGTTAGTAGTGTAGTGTTTTTGGAAAAGAAGCTACACAAGATTAGCTTTACAACTCTTAGAGCCTTTTTTGCTATGTAGTTGCAGTGGGCTTTGGCACTTAGATCATTTGATATGAAAACTCATATCCTAACACATAGAATGGCCATACCAATCTATTTCTAAGGGCAGTTGTTTCCAAAGCTAGTGGGAAAGAATTTAGTTACAGTGAGTCATGTGGGAAAACATTTCTCTCCTGTTCTATTCTGTAGTAGTATGGGTTAAGTAGTCTCTAGTTTCTAAAATAATTTAACCAGAAAAAAGGTACTGTGACTATGTGACATTTTATGATCTTAAGGGTATGGGACAGTTTTGATAAGGCATATCCTGTCTTTCAAGGTAATTAGGATTACTTTTTACCATAAATAGACATTGATTACCTCCTTGACTTACCCAGTCAACCCTTTTCGCTCAATTAAAGTAGCCAGGGTGTATCTCAGACATAAAGAACTTCCAAAAAAATATTTTTAAGATGGAAAGAAAATAATTTCAGCTAGATCCTTGAAAGCAACATGGGAGTTCTGTTCAGTGAAGGAGAAAATATTTTACTAACAATGGTCAGTTTTGTTTGCTTCCAAAGGGATACATTTAATTTGCTTTTTGCATTTACATTAGTTCTGGTTCAAAACTGCCACCCACATTGTCTTGGGATTTGTTTTCTTGTTTGTTTGTCTTGTCTGTAGAAATGCTGCTGGAGGAATGGTAGCGGTTGCTAAGAAATATCTCTGTGAATCACTTTAGTGAGCTATTTATCAAGGGCTGAGATAAATTCTAGGCCTAATATTGCAAATTTGCATATTCCATCTATTGCCTAGTGCTTAGCTATCAAATTAAATACTAATATCAAATTAAATACTAATTTGATATTAGTATTTAATTAAATACTAATACTGTTTAAGAAAAATTTACACAATATGTATCTGTTTAAAATTCGGTTTAGATATAAGTAAGGGCAGGTAGCAGTAATTGGTTCATAGCAGCTATAGTCTTTTTAATATTTTATTTAATATTAAAGTATTTATTTAATATTAATATTAAAGAATTGAAGTTTGTGTATCATAGGCCACCAGCTACATATGAAGATTCTCATAAGTTAACTTGAAAAATTATTTTTCCCGTTAGCTTTTAAATGCAATAGCTTTAGCAAATTTTTCAAATGGCACTTATGCATTTGAATTGATATATATGTTTGTGTGTGTGTGTGTGTGTGTGTGTATTTATATGTTGCATAGTCCACAAAACCTAGGTAACGTATTTTCCAAATAATAAAAAACAAAGTCATAACAAATAAAAACTATTCAATATGCTGCACATTTACCCTTATCACCTGTTACCACAGACATCTGTTCTTAACCATAGTGATGTCAAAATATGTGTGACTCATCTACAGATATACTGTGCCCCTGATTAAGGAGTGTTTCTACCTTCATTAAGGGGTGAAAATGGTCTTCATTGTGTTTCTAAAATGTTAGCAAGGGAGGAGGACTCCTAAATTTCGGTAGCCTCTGCCTGAGTAAAGAAATTGAGAAGTCTTGTTTTCAATCTCCCTCCCTCCCTCCCAGCTTCTGGGTTTGCAGGGGTGACAGATTTTCAATCTCCCCCACCACCACCACTAGGGCAAAGGATCAGGCAGATTCTACCTGGGTCAATTGTTTTCAAGTTTCACAAGGCCCTGAAATTTATAAGGTTGTTTAGATTATTAACTCATTATCTTAAATTGGACCTGGAAGCCATGTGATAGTGTAGTCCCACAGCATCAGTCTTGTTCTATTATGCTGATTCGAACTTGTCTTCATTCTCACAGCTGTATCTTTTACCAGCTGTAGCTTCCAGGGTTGTTTTTTTTTCAGAAGTAGCCCCATATAGAACAAATTACAGTAATCTAATATATGATCTGTTAAATTTGTGATCATTTTTGACAATTTTGTATGTTTCTATGTTCCTGAAATATTGCGAAGGCTATGCTGTTTTTCTGTTCTAAGCCCCACTAGCTTCTTTACTCAGTGAAAAAATATACCCCAATTTAAGCATTAATGTTCCAATACAACTGCTTTTAAGTGTAAATAAATATATCAGGAAATCCAGATTTAAAGTAGATTAAATAACCAAACTTGCTTTCTCCTTTTTTGAAGCTGAAATGTTCTGTTTTAATTATGCAATATAGTAAGCCTCTGGTGGCTTTATATCTTCAAAAACAGAACAAATATGTGGAACTTTAACTCCTTCTTCTTTCACCTACAGAATTTATAATATGAAAACAAGGATGGGGAGGGGAATCCAGCGTTCTGTTGAAACAGAATTAAGAAAGGCTGAGTAAAATAATTACCCTTGCAAAATAAAGTTTCTTTGACAATTTCAGCTGTTAAAAATCTCTACTCTCTGAAGGTAAGTGACTCTTTTCTGTTCAATTATCTTGACACAAATAGATAATAGAAGTAGATATCATTAACAGTGTCTCAAATGCTCTTGAAGAGTAGCCGATATATAAGAATAGTTTCCTTTTTTATATGTTTTCTCGTCTATTTTCAGTTTCCTTAGTTCTAGGGTGTTTCAAATGGGGTGTAAGAATGCACCAAATTAAATAAAACAAAGAGGATAGGATAGGATAGGTTAGGATAGGATTCTTTATTGGCCAACTTTGATTGGACACTCAAGGAATTTGTCTTAGATGTATATGCTCTCAGTGTACATAAGGAGAATTTGGGTTTTTATCCTCTTACTCCATCCAGTAAATAATTGATACCTGGTAATCACATATTTATGCTTCTTCAACATTGGAACTATATTTATGAGTGCCAAATCTGCTCAAGAAAATGGTGGATTTATTTATTTTTAATTTGGAGTTATGGTCAAATGAGTATGATTGGTTCAAATCCACTCAACTGTGAAGTTCATTGTGTGACTTTTGGGCAGTCTACAGTTCTCACACTATATTACCTCATATGGATTTAATGTAGATAAAATAAGGAGTGGCCTGCCATGAACACTTGAGCAACAACAAGAAATCACTAAATAGATTAATTATATATAGAATCTTTCTTCATCTCCTGTGAGAGAAATCCTAATGAAGAGGTTATATATTAAAGTTTGCTTTCAATTCTGTGTTTGCTAGCTGTGATTGCAGAGAGAGAGGAGGAGACAGTGATACACTATTTAACTAACAGAGAATATTAGTTTGGATTGGCTCTATTCTTGAACCTTTGGGGGCATAATTTTTCAAGTTTTTGTTAATGTAATATGGAAGGTGACCAAGAACAAGGTGTACATTGATAGAGGAATTTAACTTAGTTAAATGGGAGACCATTTGCTTGGAAAAATCATATTCCAATTTTGAAAGTACAACTCTTTACTCAGAATGTCGGCTGGTGAGATCACACTTGGCCAGGGCAATATATGTCTTAGACACAATTTGAATGGATTATTGTTGAGGACTAACACATGTATCGTTACATAAGTTGAATTTATCCACGAAAGGTTATCCCATAAGGTATGTGGCTGGGCCAAATGAGATATGATGCTAATTGAATGTATGATTTTAAAAATCTTTGCAGATTTTAGTATGTGGCTTATGGGGAAAAATTGTCATAATTTTGAAACAAGGTTAGTGTTATCTGCCTGAAACACAAGTTATTGTTTTGATTCTAGCTCAAGATTTGGGGTGGGGGTGGGTTCAGGTTTAAGAATTGGATAATGAAGTTGAACTTTTGAGCAGCTTTCATGTTCGGCTTTGAAACAATTTCACAGCCTGTGCAAATAGATTATTCACTGTCACGTATTATGGAAACCTCTCACAACTAAAGATAATGATGCCCAGAAAAAATGTGACCATTTGGAGTTGGACTTGCCCTTTAAAAGGCAAGGAACTTTGGGAATTGTCTGATTTTTAGCAGGACTGTGTAGGTGTTATTTCTAGAATAGTTCTATGAAATAGCCTTTGGATGTATATAATTATACATCCAAAGGCTGTTAAAATAAAAAAAATAAGTTTTCCTAAATTTCCTAATCTGATATGTGCTTAAATTATTCATTCCTTGTATTCATACTATAGGAATCATGATTCATTTTGTGTTCTCTTTATCACTGCCTATGGTACAGTGCAATCCTGTTTATAACAAACTTTCATTTCTGGTATCTAATAGAGTTAGTTGTTCTGGTTGAAATTTAAATGAATGATTTATGTCTTCCAGTTGTCACAACAGTTACTTCATATACTAGCTAATTCTTATGATGGAACTCTCAGTAAATTACATTAAATCTAGTAGCTAGAATTTTGTTCGGGTTTCAGAGACTTTATTTGGGGAAAAAATTCTAAAGAACCCAGAAACTACACTAGTATTTGAAATGTCTTTTAAATACACATTTGATTTAGTGCCTCACCATAGCAAGCATCTTGCTCAAAATATCATTTGTCTTACATTCGGTGATGCAGAGATGATTCTGGGAGTGACATATATTGTCAATTCATTTTTATATGTTAAAAGAGATGGGATATGTGTCAAATTGCAAATTAGATTTGGGGGTTTTCTTCCAAAATACTTGGATGTAAAACTCAATTTCTTCTTCAATACAGGAATTCATTATTTTCTTACAGCAGTGAAACCTATATACAGCATATTTCCTTAAACTGGAATCAGTGGGACCTTCAAGTGAATTAGTATAGGATTATAGCTCAAGTTACGATTTTCATCAGAGATTTCCCACTATACAAAATAGCTAAAAGATTTATCACTATTTTCCTCTAAGTATTTTTCCAAATGGAAGGGCCATCTTAAATTCAACTCATTTGTATTATCAAATGAAATTATTTTTAATAGAAATCATTTGAAGATGGAGATTAGATTTGCATCAATCAGGGTGCTTGAATTCACTGAAATCCAGTCATCTGATATAGTAGCAAGAAAAATGCTAGATAAAACTTATTACATGTTACATTAAAAAAGAGATCACTATTACTTATTAATATTGGTTGTGTTGCTAGGATAAAACAGAACTTTCCAAATTTACTAACATTAAATCATACCCACCCTCTAGCGAAATGAACTTTTGGCCCTGTTATCTAGTATATCATGAAATATTTCTTGGACTTGTATGGTGACCTTTTCAAAGAACACTATTATAACTTTTGGACAATCTCCCTTTGCTTGAATTTGATTGATAGCTTATTAGAAGTACCCCCTCCACCATTCCATAAAATTCAGAAAAACAAGTAACCCTTCCTCCCCCATTCCTCCCACAGGTGATGTACCGTCTCCTTCTCTGTACAATCCAATTTTAAACGCAATTTAAGACTAAATGAGAAGTTTCCCCTAACTTTTTCTAGTGGCAATATCTATGGTTTTGTTTTCTATTATCGTATATTTTGCTTACTAATAAAAAGAGGAAATTTATATGTGATTTATTTGGTGGAAAGTAGTTTAGAAATTTATTGAACTACAAGTATAAAACTTAGAATAGGAAGATCATTTTATTGGTAGAAAACTGATCAATATCTAGTTTTAATTACTGGTACTTACCAGCTTTAATTACTAGTTCTCGTATAAAAGAAAACATCCAACTATCTGTTGAAAGTTATTGAATCCAAGTAACCTCCAATCTCTTAATATTTCTTCAAGAAATGGGAGAAAATGTAGCTATTTATTCAGAAGCAAATAGCTTCTTCAGTTCATTAGAATGTGTACTCAAAAAAATTCATCCAAGTGCACTCAAATTAAGGATAAACAATCAAGGACCAATTTGTGGATACTTTATCAAATGCTTGAATGGATTATGCGTTGTTGTTGGAATCAGGTGACAAATGGATACACAGAACCCTCTGCAAACTGACTGAGCAAGAGGAGGAGCAGGAATGAGGGTGGAGGAAGGCAGCTTTGGTAACTCTGAAAGTCAGAAAAATGATTAAAGATCTTAACAGTGGCTATAGAAAATCTATGAATCCCTGTTAAAATGCCAGGTTTTTGAAATGAAAAAGACAACAAATCAAACCAAGATAAATCACTTCATAATTTTTCCACCTTTTACCTATAAGCTGTACAATTCAATAGAAAAACTAGCTGAAATCTTTTAGGGATAAAAATAAAAAAATAAAAAACTTGGACTACTGTGCTTGCATAAGTGGTTTCACCCTTAAGTTAATACTTTATTAACATACTTTTTGATTTTAGGACAGCATTCAGTCTTTCGTGGTAGGAGCCTTTCAACATGGCACATCCGACCTTGGAAATATTTGTCTACTCTTCTTTGCAAAACCAGTCCAAATCTTTTAGATTGTGAGGGCAGTGATAATGTACACAGCCCTCTTCAGCTCACTCAGAGATTTTCAATTAGATTTAAATCCAGGCTCTAGCTGGGGCATTCCAAAACTTTGATTTTCCTCTGGTGAAGCTATTCTTTTGTTGATTTGGGAATATGCTTTGAGTCGTCGTCATGTTGAAATACCTCTTCATTTTCGGCATTTTAGCAGAGGCTTGAAGGTTTTGTGCCATAATTGACTGATATTTGGAACTGTTCGTAATTCCTTCCACTTCAACTAAAGTCCCAGTTCCAGCTGAAGAAAAGCAGCCCCAAAGCCTAATGCTGCCACCACAATACTGCCCTGTGGGTATGGTGTACTTTTAGTAACGCACAGTGTTTTCTTTGTGCCAAAACACACTTTTTGGAATTAAGACCAAAAAGTTCAACCTTGGTCTCCTCAGATTACAAGACATTTTCCCACATGCTTTTGTCAGACTTGATATAGTTTTTTGCAAAATGTAGCCAGGCTTAAATGTTTTTCTTTGTAAGAAAAGGTGTCTATATGAAGAATACAGGAGACTATGTCACATATAGTACACATTAAGTGTTAAATCATTAAATGTTAAATTGTACCCTATGACCATCATTTGTGTTATAAATGTTGTACCTCGATGAACGTATCTTTTCTTTTATGTACACTGAGAGCATATGCACCAAGACAAATTCCTTGTGTGTCCAATCACACTTGGCCAATAAATTCTATTCTATTCTATTCTATTCTATTCTATTCTATTCTATTCTATTCTATTCTATTCTATTTAACCACTACTTGCCAGAAATTTCTGCAGCCTCTTTAACTGTAGGCCTCTTATCAGCCTGTTGGTCCAGTTTTTTTATTTTATTTTACTTTTTTCTCTTAAAAGATGAAACAGACCATCCTGTTTTTTAACAGCCGTTACGTCCAATTTACTCATACAAAGTTGACTCCACATTTTCTAGGCCATTTTATTTATGCTACAACTTTGATTGGACTCTGTAGACCTCTGGCTCTGGATCCTTAAGCTCTCGGCTTCCAGTCATATTGGCAACACGGACGTTGTATCCTGACTATCAGACAGGATCTCTTTTGTGGATCAAGTGATGAAATGTGCATTGTGAAGTAATGAAAATGCTATTTTTTGCCTCTGCAACCTAAATTACTTAAATATTCCTGCTGCCAGGTTGATAGCACAAAACAGTGAGATTTGTGTCAATAATTTTGATAGGAATGCCTGTAATAGTCAGAGAGAATTAATGACTCATGAAGAAAATTTTGTTTGCTTCATCATTTCCCTTAGTTTCTGATTACAAATAGGTTACTCTGGCACAAGCAACTCTAAAAATCTCATCAGCTTCTTTTATTTGTTGGAGTGAAGAACATCGGAAGAACATTATTATTATGATGCTCTTTCTGGTATTATGATCAGACTTTCACCAGGGAAAAAAGATTCTGCAGTTATTTCAGAAACACCTTTTCCTGTACTGTAATCTAAGTTTTGCATTTGCTCTATTCAGTTGGGAAGTATTGTTAGCCATAGCATTAATTTATACTAGCTATGACAGATATACGCTGAATTTTATTTTCTAAGTATAAAAAAATGTTTTTAGAAATGAATGAGAAAAAAATAAACTTTTCATACATACATTGCTGTGCAGATAATTTCATCTTATAGTATCTCACTAAATCAATTACCAAGTTTTTCTTTGTTTTTTTTTCTTTTCTTTTTTTATTTATTTTTTAATGCAGATCGAGAAATTGTTTATCCTTATTTAGATATGATTAAATGCTATTTTGTCAGGAATCTCATTTAATGCACAATGATCCTGCAATTTTAAAGTAAGTAAATTTATACTGCTTACATGTGTGTATAGTCTTTTCTCTTCTCTGATAGACTGTAATGATGAAAACCAGTTTTCACCTTTGTTTTCATCTACATATGTTTCTTTGTGGGTGAAAGGGAAACTATTTTGGGAATGGTCATTGACTGGTTTCCATACATCTCTAGTTTAGATATGGTCGTACGGCAGAACCTGGACTGGAGCAGGATGATAGTGGAAAGAATGGGACAGATATATGTAAATCCAGTCCATTTCGATTATGAAACCATGAATTATTGGGGTTGGTTTGTTTTCGTCATGCTGTTCTGCATCATTAAAAAGTCCTCCTGATGTTTATGTAGAAAGTGTTTCTCAACCTTGGCAACTTTAAAATGTGTGGACTTCAGCACCCAGCATGCTGACTGGGAAATTCTGGAAGTTGAAGTCCACCAGGCTTAAAGTTGCCAAGGTTGAGAAATACAGATGTAAACTCTGTCTTGGTTATAGTGAAGGATATAGATGAGACAGCACAAAAACATGACAAGGGAGTATTTAATATCTCTTCTTAACTCAAATTGTCTTAACACTACCTATCTACATATCCTTTACCGTTGTCCAATGCTTCCCAAAGTTTTCTTTGAGGTTTGTATGCATATTCCAATCCATAATTTACCACAATTTATCATCTGAGAGGTCACTTAAAAGAAATACATTAAAGGAGCATATCTATACCTATTCCTACAAAAAACTAATGCTCCTCATTCTTCAACCTCTTTCCAAATTTCATCTGACTGATAGAAAATAAGTTAACATACATTTCTGCCTTTTTTCTGTAAGAATCTAACTCTGTTTCTTTTCCCCCCAGATCTTACTTAGACCTCGACGGTCATATCAAATTGCTTCTAGGATGACCCAGTCCAATAAGTATGTAGATGAAAATGTCAGCCAGTACAACATCTGCAAAAGAAAGTTCTGTTTCTCTGAAAGAGGTATTTAAAAATATCAACCTGCATATAGATGGGCTGAGAAGGGCTGAGGAAAAAATAATAGTTTGCCCTGTAATTAAACAAACAAGCCCAAGTCATAGAGCAGACATAGTTCAATATTTTCTAATGTGTGATGAATTTTATCCAATAAGGATCAAATTTGCTCTCATACAAGAGGGTCCCACACCCCAGAAACATTTCAGAAATACACACTAGAAGCTTAAGTAAGGAAGGTGTAGTAAACTACTAATAGTCTGAATTGATGGGTGATTTTTAATAGCAGGGAAATTTGGTCATGTTACTTTGTCCTTGGGGTTTAAATATCATCTACCAGCTATTCAAAATATTTTCTTTAGCCTTGGGCATAACACTAGAAGTTAGGTAACATTTAGAGGAGGGACGCACTTCTGCAGAAAGCAAGTCACATCTGTCGGCGTGAGAGTTCCTGGAAGTACTTTAAAAAAGCATCATGCAACATGTGGAATTTTAAAAAATGCCAAATAAGCTGGGGAAGCCGTTCCAGTATCAGTTTTTATTTCCTACCATACACCAAATGTACAGCACAGAACACAGTTTTGTTGCTTTGATGTAAGAAATATTAACTGTATGAAGAAACAGTATACAAACTACCCAAAAATTAAAAAAAAAATGCATACATCATTGTCCTTTACAAAAGGTCTAATTTACAGGATAGCTCATCAAAGCAAATTAACCCAGAAAAAGGAAAGGAAAAAAAAAAGAAAGAAAGAAAGAATGGGAAGACAGAGGAAGGGAAGAATCACAGCTCATATTACAGAACATCAAATACAAAGAAGGCAAATAAATATAAAGGTACAACTTGAGCAAAAATCCAAACACAGATAAATTAACTGAAAGCCATAGTAAATAATAATAGATTAAAAAGAGATTGCTTAATTTAATTTAAATAAAATATAGAATTACTTTCTTAAAATATTTAGTACGTTACTTCTTACTTTTTGTCATGGGTGAATGCCTTTGTATGCCTTAAACTGGCGTCAGCAAATGTCTTATAACAAACAAACAAACCAACAAGTACAATAATTTAATAGCAATTTGGTGTTCTAATTTATATTAGCACATACTGTAGCTTTGTCAAATTGTTTTCTTTAAAAAATAAGCACAGCTTCTAAGAACATACACCTCTCCTGTCTAAACTAAGGTCTGAGGGCCAAGCCAGTCCCTCCACACACAAACAGCAAGCCCACCTAATGCCAAAGAGCAATCACAGCATATGAAAATTGGAGAATGACTGAGAGGCAATCTGTGGATAGAAACACTATATGTATGAATGAAGGCTCTGAGCAGGGCCATACCAAGTTGAGATATAATGTTGGCAAATAAAACTAATCATGGTTATTGTAGCACCGAAAAATTAAAGCCTATGCTGTAGCCATTATACACTTTCCACTGAGGCACATATGCAAATGAGATATGTACGGATGGGTAAAGGCAGTTCAGCTGGTGGCTTGTATTTTCTTTTTTCTTTTTTAAAAATTAATGTTAACTTTCTGGAGGGAGGGGGGATTATTATTATTATCCAACATCCCTAAAGTAGATGTTGGATTTTTGTTCAAGAGCAGTTACAACACAGGAACTGAATAGAGATTATGAAAGGGCTCACCTTGGATAAATGTGAACGTGTTTCTGAATGAGGGCTTACAGACTGCAACATTTGAAGATCTCCTTTGCCATCATTAGTGGAAACTAAAACTTGCTGCCACCTGATTTGAAGTTATACAAGACTCCAGTATGTACACGAATCACTTCTGGATGTTCTCTATTTTTTTCGGTGTAAAAATCAGTTTTCTCAACTAAGCCACTCCTAAAATTTACTACCAGTCGATGTTGACTGGTAGTCAACATCGGCTGATTCATTGAACACTACTTATCATTGAATGATAAGTATTGTTCAATGTCCTTGCTTTGTGATATGTACAAAATCATCAACTTGGGAAGCACTTTTCCAATATGAAATTATATTGATAGTGGTAAACAGAACAATGTTCCCCCCCCCAGCTTCTGTACTTTGAATCTATCTTATTTGAACGATTAAACAGTTTGATCTTCCTTCATGAATGAACATGAAATTGGGACAATGAGAAAGTATCCTTCAATCAATCCAGTCTTCTCTCTGAATGGTTTCAAACAATTGTTTCATGTAGGCTAAGGCTGTAGCTGGATCCAGTGGTTTGCTGATTGCTATATTTCATTATTGCTACAAAAATTCTTGAACTCTTACTGCATGCAGTGCTCAAGGTGATTAGCCACTAGAGGGCACCATTCACCTTGGTATCACTGGGTCTTTGCCTCTCATGCTATTTGCAAACCCATTTCTTATTTCATTAAAAAAAATTGTTATAAAAAGCAGGATGTGGTGAAAATAAACTAGAATCACAGTTCTGTTACTTTGTTTCTTTCATAGTATTTTTTTTTCTTCCTGTACAAACCCAGCACATTATTTAATTTACACTATAACTTTCAGTCTATTTAAAATTCCATTGGAAAATAAATTAACAAACACATTTGTAAAAATATGGCAGGCTGCAAGAAATGCTGTTAAACAATCTTTTCTTTAAAAAAAAATCCATACAACTCTTTGATTGAAAATAAATTAAAAATAAATGTAAAAAAATAGTTACACACACTTTGTACATTCACTTTACAAAAATGAAACAAGTGCAAAACGACAATGGCAACAAAAAGGATTTGTACAGAAATAAATATGTTTGATGATCTAACTCATTGCTGTTAATACAATAGTCTGTTATGTTTAATGTCCTTTTTATGTCAGCTGGAAAAAAATAGTGCAATGTTGTAATTAAAAATGCAGCACAGCAACCAATATTTCTAAGCAGTCCAGGTGTTTTTCATGGATTCATCTGGAATTTTCAGCTGCTGAGACCTTCTTGTGCCCAGCAGTTCTTCCATCCTACACATGAATACCCTTCACTGCTTGCTTGATACTTTCCAGCAGAGCCTTGCAATCTGGGGAATAGTCCCTTTCCAGATTGCTGTACATATCTGTGAGTGTATTCACGTATGCTTCAAAGTTCTGCTCGCTGATCGGGCCCTGAATAAAGGCAAAGGCATGACACAAAACAAAGAAATCAAAAATCAGTGGGATGTTAGCAAGAGAGAGAAGATTTTTTATTTGTGGACTAGCAGACCTGAATCTGGCTGAGATGCATGGGAACTGAGTTTTTAAAATCTAAATCAGAACTTTTTTTTTTTTGTGAAAGCAATCCATTGGAATCATGTTAAATGGACACCCCTTTTCTCTCTGCCTAGCCCTGTTTCTGTAAGTGCATTCACTTGTAATGCTAGTATACTTGCCATATTACAAACAAGTCAAAGACTTTTCTATACCATCTGCCTTGGATGTTCAAGCAAGTTGCTGCAGGCAGATATATGTAATTCTTCATCTTCTGTGGCTGCTACTCCAACATCACAAGGACGTCTGTCCAGATATCACTTTTTTTTTTGTCTTAAAACAGCAGGCATATGGAGGCTGGATTGAGTTGTGATATGATTCAAGGCAGAGACAAGTGGCTGTTTTTTTTGCTTTTACACAGGGGCTCTGTTTGTGTGTGAGTATGTGTGTTTAAACCTTTGAACATACATGGGTGATGTGATGTGATACCAGTGGTTCTTATGTGGGTAACCCATACAGTATTTATCTACTTCCCTGTTTCAACATGTGGCCCTTGGCCACAGATATTGTGGCCATAGAACAATGGGGAGCCTTTTCCCTTCTTGCCAACTGATCACTGTCATCTGGTTTGCAGCAGAAGTAGAATTTTATTTCTCTGCTGCCCTTAATGGAAGGAGACCAAGTAACTTGGTCTATATTGGTCTATACTGGCTGGCAGGGACCAGATGCTGGTTTCCAATTGGTAATATTGGCAAATAAAAGCAGTACACCGTATGCCATTGGCAAAGTCACTGTATGTGTATAGGTTCAACTCTTGGATTTGATATTTGAAAAGAAAAGCATTATCCATCTTCATGTTAGCTTTGTAAGATAGTACAGGTAGTCCTCGACTTGTAACAGTTCATTTAGTGATAGTTCAAAGTTACAGCATCACTGAGAAAAGTGGCGCATGACAGTTTTTCACACTTAACAACCATTGCAGCATCCGACTGGTCACATGATTAGAATTTGGCTGCTTTGCAGCTGGAATTTATGACAGTTGCAATCATATGATCTGTTGCCGGAATTATGTGTTCTGTTTTTGCGACCTTCTGACAAGCAAAGTCAATGGGGAAGTCAGATTCTCTTAACAACTGTGTTATTAATTTAACACTTGCGGTGATTCACAGAAAGGTCCTAAAATGGGGCAAAACTCACGTAACAAATGTTACATAAATTTAGCAACATAAATCTGGGGATCAATTGTAGTTGTAAATTGAGAATTACCTGTATATCTCTTATGTCTCTACAAGATGACTTGTCCCACTCCAAAAATATTATTCTTTTCTGTTTAAAATACTGTCGTTATTCTATCTGGAATTGCTAATACAGATTTTTCCATAATTTCACAGTGGGATTAATAGAATAGAATAGAATTGCCAAGTGTGATTAGACACACAAGGAATTTGTCTCCAGTGCATAAGCTCTTAGTGTACATACAACAATAGTGATAATGGATTATGCATCATAATTTTCCATTAGACAGCCCTGCGAGATGCTACCTTGTACTTCTCTATTCCTCAATTCTTAGAGAAAGTGCAGAATTCTTAGTCACAAACATACTGTACCATTTGTGGAAGTTGAATATCGGCAAGACTGGAGATGAGAGCTTGGCTTAAGCCAGCTAGTTCCTTCAATAGGCTCTCATTATTCTGCTCTATCAGTTTATTCTCTTCTTCTATGGTTTTCAGATTGCTCTCCATTGATGTGATCTGAATCCATAAATAAAAATGAGAGATGGCAGAATGAATAGTTAGGCTCTTGACTTAAAGCTACAACTACATATGAGAACTTGCTCTGATAGACCAAGCAGAGGAGATGCAACCCTGAGGCTCACAAAACTGTGTTAACAATATTCATCAGAAAAATGGCTAATTTTAGGGTTATTGTTTTTGAAAAAGTGTAGATAAATGGAACTTGTTTGCCACCTGCTTCTATTTCCCCTTCTCAACACTTCCACCCAGCTCCAACTTGTGGAAAGTTTCCTGTCTCCACTCTAAACAGCAGCAGGAAACCTTTAGGATGAAAAAAACAAGTATTTGTTTCCTTGCTTGTTTTATAGGAGTTCACAGGAGGATGAAAGGCCCCAATTTGACAAAATAGGAGAAGGCTTAGCGCTTGGTTAAAAATGCCTGGTTAAAAAAAAAAATGTTGCTGTTGGGCACATAGAAAAAGAAGCAAACAGACTGCTGTTTACATTGCTGATTTTTTTTTTCCTTGCAGCATCCCTGCTGACTCACTACAATAATAACAGCCTTGGTATTCGCACTAGAGCTAGATAAGGCAATGCTGTAGGACGGCTGAGATTATAACACTTCTGAATGTAAAAATAAAAGAAACAGAATAGAAAAAAAAAAGGGACCTTCTTCGAAAAAGAAAGGCTAACAAAAATATCATCTTGAATGAATCAGAGTAATTAATCCTAGATTAGCACCATTGAAACCTATATATTCTTTTAAAAAAACAAATATTTCAGATGATGCAGTACGAGTCAAGTGAGAGCTAAGCAAAGACTTTGACAGATCAGTCCATTTTGTTCAGGCTCCACTGGCCATCACAATAAGCTGCAAACTTTCCATGAGTTCCTCATCATTTTGCAATTCTCACCATTGTTTGCATGCTGCTACGGTGCCAGATTTATGAGTGCAATTATAGGACTGCACATTATGCATTACAAGCAAATCTATATTTAGGGAATATGCAGTATATAGTTAGCATTGCAAAGTTAGAGATTTAGTCACCCCTTGTAAAGGTGTTAACCAGTGGTGGGATTCAGCCAGTTTGCACCACTTCAGGAGAACCGGTTGTTAACTTTCTGAGCAGTTCGGTAAACTGGTTGTTGGAAGACATCATTAGGGCAGAAAACCGGTTGTTAAATTACTTGAATCCCACCACTGGTGTTAACTATTTGTTACAATAGAAACATCTGATGACTCTCCTGTGCTCAGGAAGAAAAGAGGGCATTCCATAAGAGAAGAGCTCCTGCAAATTGCCTACAGATTCTTTCTCACCATATTTCACTAGTAAGGGGGGGCTCAGCAAGCAGATTCCATTTAGAATTAGTGGTCTGCAGATAATCAGGCACAAGCCAGATAGGATTTTAAAGGTTACAAACAACATTTGTCTTTAAGCCAGAAATAAACCTTTGGTATTAGTCTTATAATGACAGCATGCTGCATTGTGCATTGATTGCAATTTCTTGAACTGCTCATTACATATCTATATACTATTTAAATTCTCATGCCTGTAACCTTTAATTGGGCAAAATGGTTTACCATGGAGCAGAACTTTTTCGCCACAAATAGGATAACTTAGGGAAGGTGTCAAAAATCCTGTGGAATTGAAGTTTGGCAAATTTTACAAAACATTTTATGACATACAATTTTTATCATAAAGCATTTTATGACATCAAACAAAAAGACACAAAACATTTCTTGCAGGCAACCTCTGATGTTTGACTGTGCTGTGTGCAGTTCAACGTGGGCTACTGTCAAGGCGTCTCTCTCTGAATTTTTAAAGAACTTTTCTAATACGCAAGAAGCTCTGCCAGTGTTGAAGGTATTGAGGAATCTGATAAGGAACGGGGTATCTCTGAAAAAAGGATCCAACAGGTCACAGACTGTCTAGTTCAGGGGTCTCCAAGCAAAGCTGGCTGGGGAATTCTGGGAGTTGAAGTCCTCCAGGCTTAAAGTTGCCAAAGTTGGAGACCCCTGGTCTAGCTGCATCCTAACATGATGAGGATATGACATTAGCCACAATCTTCTGTCCTAAGATTGGCCACAACTGACACCCCAGTCATAGCTGGGCAAAGGACTCACTGGTCATAGCTTTTAACTTCTGTTCTACTGGGAGATAGGATTCTGAAATTGCTTACTAGCTTTTTCTAGGGGAATCCAGCTCCTTTCACAGCCTAGAGTTGGTTTTATTCCAGAATCACTTAGCTTCAGAAGCCACTGCTACAGTCTCCAGACCCTGGATTTATATTCCATCACATATTAATGATACCAACCCCAAGCTGGTAGTTAATCTCTTCCAGAGGCTTCATGCAAATGTTAAATAAGATAGGAAAGAAAGTTGATCTCTGTGGCATCCTGTTGAATGGCTCAAACTATCTTTTGCTCCAGTCAGTCCCAAACCATCCACTTAGGAAACAAACAAATCAGCACAAAATGAACCCTGACTTCTAAGCCTCACAGATGATCCAGAAGGATACTGTGACTAACAGTATTCAAGACTGCTGAAAGATGCAGAAGGACTAAGAGGATCATGTTCTCAGGTATTTAAACCTCAACCATCATCAATAATGATCATTCTAATTTCCCACACCTGGATTGTGACTGAAAAGATTGCAGATAATCTTTCCTACAATCTATACTTCAGAAGACAACTGGAATCCCAACAAAACCACCCTGCAGACTGCTGGTAACTCTCCAAATGCCATTTGGCAGCTAGTAGAATCTATTCTATGCTGGAATGGGCTGATCTAATTAGATGTATCTCCTTGCATAGATCAGTAAAGCCAGTCAATTCCATGGTCACTGAAAAGTGATCTGTCAGTGACAATGTAGTAGCTCTTATATCTACCACCACGAGATCATGCCTCAATTGCTCCAAAGTATAAACCAGGTCTCATATGTAGCCACCTAAGCATTGGACTGTGATAACTTGGCACAAACCCACAGTTGTCATGAGCACTATGAAATCCCAAGCTGTCTCAGAATATCACCCCCCCTCAGGGATGGTTGTCTGAGATCATCTATACCAGGGGTGTCAAACTCAATTTCATTGAGGGCCACATCAGGGTTGAGTTCGACCTCGGGGAGGGGGGATGGCCAGGGGGCATGGCCAGCTCAACATCACTTGTGTTGGGAGTGCCTGTGGTGGCTCAAGTGCTCTGCCAGCAAAACTGGGCTCCCGAGCTCTGTTTTTGATTGCAACAGCTTCCGACAATCCTCTGCCAGCAACAACAGAGTTCGGGAGGGCTCCATGTGGCCCTTGCAAGCTCTGTTTTCGGGTGCAATGGCCTGCAACCATCTGCCAGCAAAAACAGAGCTTGTGAAGGCCGCATACAGCCCTACTGAGCTCTGTTTTTGCTGGCAAAGGCACTGCAGTCTTCACTGTTTCCAGGGCAGCCCTGTGGGCCAGATCTATTTATTTATTTATTTATTTATTTATTTATTTTGTCACAACAATATATGTAGGAATCATACAAAAGATTATATAGTATATAAACATATATGGGTAAATATAAGGAGGTATAAGCATATATATAGAAAGAAGAAAAGAAAAACAATAGGACAGGAACGGTAGGCACGTTTGTGCGCTTATGCACGCCCCTTATGGTCCTCTTAGGAATGGGGTGAGGTCAATAGTAGAAAGTTTTTGGATAAAGCTTTTAGGATTATGGGAAGAGACCACAGAGTCAGGTAAAGTGTTCTAAGATCTAAGCACCCCATGGGCTGGATCTGGCCCGCGGGCCTTGAATTTGACACCCCGGATCTATACTATAATCCAAGTGTCTGAATCACCCACCCATAGTGAGGGACATGTTTAAGCTCTTCTAATTCTTTTTTTCCAGTCCTTCCTTTCTCTTTACATGCTTTTTCATAAAATACAGTATTTCCCTTTTCTTCCTCCTTTCTTTTGAGTAGATCTGGCAAACAAACATTCCTAGACTCAGCCTCAAGCAGTATGAACCACTTGCCATGTTAGGATAGTCAGCATTTTAAAACTCAGCTGGTAGTGCTCAGTGGCAGCCAAGGCCTTAGTGTGGTCCAACCAGGAAGAGGCAGAGCATGTGCCAACTGGCAAATAGCACACAGGGAAGTGTTCATGTGTTGTTCATGCTGTTACCATCTGTCACTATTGCCCCCTTTTCCTGTCCTTCTGAGAATGAGCTGCACACAGAGAATGTCTGTACTGACCTGGTCACCAGTATTCTTCTTTAGCAATGGCCTTCATTCCCCTACCCCCAAACCAAGCTAACTTTCTGAAGAGTAGGAGACTCCAGATCCTTTCAAGCACTAAAAGGGGTGAGTGGGGAAAAATATCTATTATTGCTATATCTCCGTGAAATAGTTATGTTCTTACCTGCGTCTGGAGTTTCATCATGTCAGCTTCAATTTTAAGGTTGGATTCATTTAGTTCTTTAATTTCTTCATCCAAATGTCTGATTTCCTGTTCATTCTCTAAACCTGCATAAAATTTACCAGTTCAAATCAAGTATAAAATTTCTTTCTGAAAATATCCACATCTGTCTTTAGAAACACTGTGAAATTGAGGCTTACATTGGTTAGATACCCATCCATTTAACTGGAATCAAAACTAGATATAGCAATTTCATTCTACACTTATCAGAACTGATATAAAACTCTCTGTTATGACATATCAAGGACCAGGAAGTCATGAAGGGCTTCAAAAGGTTCATGCACATTCCCTACATTTCTCAATATTTTCTTTATCTTCCTGCTTTACTACTGATTTAGATGCCTGTTGTTCAGGAAGTGTTATATCTAATGGGAACACAGTTTTGATATGTAATCTATGCATCAATTTCAGCTATATTTATATATCAATTTCAGCTGTATGAAACAGGTCCAAACATTAAGCTATATGCGTTGTATTATATAGGAGTAGGGACTGCTGATCTTCCCTTGCATATCAGTAAAGAGATAAAGTGGTAAATATAAATTTATAATTAATGCTAGTACATCTATGCATATGCATAATTGTAAACTTCAATAGCTTTGAACAGGGAATCCATGGTGGCTAATCAAAATGACTATATGTTACCTATATTCAGTATCTATTGATGGAAGATAGAGAGCAACGTGTATCACATAAATACTGAGTTAAAATAAAACAGTCAAACCTTTCGCAATAATACTATTATATTCTGCCACAACAGTTCTTATAATTATCAGTAAATGATAATGGTTGATACTATATTTATGCAATCTAATCTCCTTACCTCCATTTGCTTTCAATTTAACAGTCATTAGTTCTTCAGATATTTTGCCTTTTTTTAAGGCTTGTGCATTCAGGGGACATCCAGACAAACTAAAAAGAGTAGGAAAGGGGACCTATATGAAAGTTGAAACATATTTTGATTGCCACAACTCAGCTTCCAACATCTTGTCAGTATAAATCTGTTTTACTGTGCTTTCCATTATGCTCCACCCTGATAATAATGTTAATACAATAGCATTTGTTGTATATGAATTCCAGTGACATGCCTATAATTGTCTTCTCTTTCAACTCATTGTTCAGTTCTATTATGACTGAACCTTGATAGCACTTGCTTCAAAGCACCAAATCTGATATTTTTGCACTATTGTTTTACTAACAGCCACACCAGCTACGTTCATGCTGGGAAATCTATGACCTTGAAGTCACATTAGAAGATCAACAGAACAAATTATGCACATCTTATGATGCCCATTCTTCAAAGATCTATAAAATATTAGTTCAGTGATTTGATCCTAAGAATAATTTATTGTTATATAGTATTCATAAGTATTCATTAACAGTTCTAGCCTCGATCATCCCTGAAAGATAAGCTATTTAAAATGCATGCAAAATCAGTTGAATAGGATTGTCAAATAAACAAAACTTCATTGATTTATAGAGAGAAGGGGAAAAAAGGGAATAAAAACAATTGGATACCTTCTGTGAGTGACAAAAACATTATTAACGTGACCCAGCCCATTGCAGCCTGGCAAGGGGCAGTGTGGTAACTCTTGCTTGTTCAACTTCCAGGGGAGTGAAGATCCATTGAGAGGACTTTCCTTCTGTCTCTTGGTAGCCATGGGACAACCTGAAGCTGTGCGATGGGAAGTGTATTTACCTGATACATGACCTTGGCCATCACAGCCGAGCACTGGACATCTGTAGGAGCACAGCAAAACTGATATTTGTCTAAAGACCTCTCTTCAGAGAGAAAATAAATTCAAATTAGCAAAATAATATGCACCTCCAGGATTTTTAATTGAAAGCTCTTAGCATATTGATTCAGTGGTGGGTTTCAAAATTCTTTACTACCAGTTTGTGGGTGTGGCTTGATGGGTGTGGCATGGCTTGGTGGGCATGGCTTGGTGGGTGTGGCAGGGGAAAGAATACTGTAAAATTTCCATTACCTCCCAAATCCAGGGGAAGGATACTGGCAAAATCCCCATTTTCTCCTGATCACCTGGGACTTGGGATGGGGGCAGAGCCAGTCAGAATTTTTACTTCTCTGACCTACTCAAAATTTCTGCTACCGGTTCTCCAGAACTGGTCAGAATCTGCTGAAACCCACCTCTGCTTTGATCTCATAAATGACATAAGTCACCAGAGCTATAATGTGGGTTGCTTTGGAGTGAGTGTCCTGTGTTAACCCATGTTATATCTTGGCATTTTCTGTGAACTTAACTTTGTGTAAACCCACTCATTGTATTTAGTGAACAAGCCAAGGTTAGTCTACCAGAGCCACTTTAAAAGATTTAAAATATCAAACTCTCAATTCATAGAGACTTGACAGTTATTACATTTATCAGCATCTATAATTGCATGGATACATGGAAACTCTGGGTAGGAAAAAAATTACTGCGATTACATGCTACATTACACCTTTTTTACAATATCAATAATATTGGTGTTCACTGAAACCATAAGACTAGTTTTTGTAACTTTATTTCAATTTGTTAGTACATATGCATGCAGTATGTGGACCGAGAACTACCAGAAGTACAGGCAGGATTTCGAAGAGGTAGAGGAACTAGAGATCAAATTGCCAACATACGCTGGATCATGGAGAAAGCTAGGGAGTTCCAGAAAAACATCTACTTTTGCTTCATTGACCATGCTAAAGCCTTTGTGTGGGTCACAACAAATTGTGGCCAGTTCTTAAAGAGATGGGAGTACCAAACCATCTTATTTGTCTCTTGAGAAACCTGTATGCAGGTCAAGAAGCAACAGTGAGAACTGAACACGGAACCACTGATTGGTTCAAAATTGGGAAAGGAGTCTGGCAAGGCTGTATACTATCACTCTGCCTATTTAACTTATATGCAGAACACATCATGAGAAAGGTGGGGCTGGATGAATCAAAAGTTGGAATTAAGATTGCCGGGAGAAATATCAATAACCTCAGACATGCAGATGATACTATTCTAATGGCAGAAAGCGAAGAGGAACTAAAAAGCCTCTTGATG
This sequence comes from Ahaetulla prasina, assembly GCF_028640845.1. Taxonomy (NCBI): domain Eukaryota; kingdom Metazoa; phylum Chordata; class Lepidosauria; order Squamata; family Colubridae; genus Ahaetulla; species Ahaetulla prasina. The sequence continues at coordinate 50,064,006 of NC_080541.1, read as the reverse complement.
CCGGTGAAGGAGGAAAGTGCAAAAGTTGGCTTGAAACTCAACATTAAGAAAACTAAGATCATGGCATCTGGCCCTCTCAATTCCTGGCAGATAGATGGTGAAGAAATGGAGGGAGTGACAGATTTTATTTTCCTGGGCTCCAAGATCACCGCAGATGGGGACTGCAGCCAAGAAATTAAAAGACACTTTCTCCTGGGGAGGAAAGCTATGGCAAATCTAGACAGCGTACTAAAAAACAGAGACATCACCCTGCCAACAAAAGCGCGTATAATCAAGGCTATGGTTTTCCCAGTTGCAATGTATGGCTGTGAAGGTTGGACCATAAGAAAGGCTGAGCGCCAAAGAATTGAGGCCTTTGAATGATGGTGCTATAGAAGACTCCTTTGAGTCCCTTGGACTGCAAGGTGAACAAAAAAGTCAGTCCCAGAAGAGACTGCTCTTTAGAAGGCCAGATCCTGAAGATGAAACTGAAATACTTTGGCCACCTAATGAGAAGGAAGGACTCACTGGAGAAGAGCCTAACACTGGGAAAGATTGAGGGCAAAAGAAGAAAGGGACAACAGAGAATGAGGTGGCTGGATGGAGTCACTGAAGCAGTAGGCGTGAGCTTAAATGGACTTCAGGGATGGTAGAGGATAGGAAGGCCTGGAGGAACGTTGTCCATGGGGTCATGATGGGTCGGACACGACTTCACAACTTTGCAACTAACAACAACAACAATACATGCATATCTTAGTGAGATCAACTGGGGTGTGTTCTGTGTTTTATCACAAATCTTTGGAAGCCTACTTACTTAAGTTCAGGATCTTCTTTCTCTTCCTTTGTAGGAGTCACTTTCAGACCACTTTTCCTGGCCCGAGGACAGCCAGACAAACTAAAGAAAAGTATGCAAAGCAGTTTATTTCTCTTCCTGACTTCCTAATCTTTTACTTTTGAATAAGTAAAGGGTCCGTACCTTCTGTGAGAGGCATAATTTCCTGTCACATGACCAGAGCCATCACATCCAGGAGTGGGACACCTATCAAACAAAATACAGAGAAAAAGAAGAAATGTTTAAATGAATCCGACCTTATTAAATTGAGAACTTTAGCAAAACTTTAGCAAAAGTTTCTGTAAAAAAAACTTTTGTATGTATATTTAAAAATTCCTTTTCACCCCTATGAGTGGTATGTGTCTTTCTCAATCATGGAGATTCTGCCAGAGGCTTAGGAGTTTGAAGGTTCTGCATAGTATCTTAGCCGTTCCTAGCACTGCATGCATCTGGACAGAAAGCTTTGATCTTCTTCCTGACATTTGTTGGAACCATTGTTCCAGTTTGGCAGCCCTGAAATGCTCCTATCACCACAGGGACCATTCGGCCTTTACTTTCGACATCCTCTCCAGTTTTCACTTCTGGTGTGATACTTCTCCAGCTTCTCATATTCCCTCTTCCTGATGTTGCTGTCACTTGGCACCACTACATCTATTACCAGCTCTGACTTCTGCTTCTTGTCTACCATCATGATGTCTGATTGATTGGCCAGTACCTGTGTGTCCATCTGGATCTGAAAACCCCACAGAATCTTAGTCCTGTTATTCTCTACGACTTTCTGTTGAATAGCCCATCTGAACTGGGGACAGTCCAACTCATACACAGTGCAGATATTCCTGTACACAGGCCAGTTGCTTGGTTGTGCCGCTGTTCTTATCTGTATCTTACACCCTGCCACTATGGGCTTGACTGTATCTGAGGCCACTCTGCACAGCCTGCACCACTCTACACAGGTGCTTGATGCTAGTTCTTATGCTGGTATGATCAGTGCTTCAATGCTGTCTTTTAATCAAACTGCAACTTTTCTTATGAATTGTTCTGTTAGCAATTTATAAGGAGGCTTCAATGGTTGCTGTAAAGTGCTGATATATTGCCCACAAGTAACTCCTGACACATACCTTAGGCTGGAGAACCAGTTATTTGAATTAAAAAAAAATCTGAAGATAGAATATGTTGCATCTGTATCTATAGTATATGAATTTTTTTAAAATTATACGTATGTTTCCAGATTCACTTCCAGTACAATCATATAAAAGCATTAACAAAACATAAAGCACATCACTCTACATAGTGATGGTATGCATATCACATCCAAAAATTGTGATATGCATACCCTGTCCCAGAGTAATTTCTGCACTCTTCAAACATGAAACGCCAGGTAAAAAAACTCAGGTTTGACTGTCCTATAGAAAACTGTAAAAAGAACATTGTCTTGGCCTCTAAAGTCAGGTGTTCCAAAGGAGAGAGAAGTAATTTATAGAGCAGTGTGTTATGCCTCTCTCCTTTAATCTTTTCTGAAGTTTCTAACGTATTTCTCTGGACTGAATGCAATTGAACAGATCAACTGGATAGCTCAGGCTGGTAAAGCCTGTTATTAAGAACACAAAGCCTGCAATTACTGCAGGTTCAAGCCCGGCCCAAGGTTGACTCAGCCTTCCATCCTTTATAAGGTAGGTAAAATGAGGACCCAGATTGTTGGGGGGGCAATAAGTTGACTTTGTAAAAATATACAAATAGAATGAGACTATTGCCTTATACACTGTAAGCCGCCCTGAGTCTTCGGAGAAGGGCGGGGTATAAATGTAAACAAAAAAACAACAACAAAAAAAAACTCAAGAGTCAATCTTTGAGATTCACAATACTGTCTAGGATCAGGATTGGAGTATCTTACTAGAACAGAATTTCCATATAGCCATACATTTCCAGAAGAGTTTATTCCTGATTTAGAATAGAATAGAATAGAATAGAATAGAATAGAATAGAATAGAATAGAATAGAATAGAATAGAATTTATTGGCCAAGTGTGATTGGACACACAAGGAATTTGTCTTGGTGCATATGCTCTCAGTGTACATAAAAGAAAAGATACGTTCATCAAGGTACAACATTTACAACACAATTGATGATCAATATATCAATATAAATCATAAGGATTGCCAGCAACAAGTTATAGTCATACAGTCATAAGTGGAAAGAGATTGGTGATGGGAACTATGAAACGATTAATAGTAGTGCAGATTCAGTAAATAGTCTGACAGTGTTGAGGGAATTATTTGTTTAGCAGAGTGATGGCCTTCGGGAAAAAACTGTTCTTGTGTCTAGTTGTTCTGGTGTGCAGTGCTCTATAGCGTCGTTTTGAGGTAGGAGTTGAAACAGTTTATGTCCAGGATGCGAGGGTCTGTAAATATTTTCACGGCTCTTCTTGATTCGTGCAGTATACAGGTCCTCAATGGAAGGCAAGTTGGTAGCAATTATTTTTCTGCAGTTCTAATTATCCTCTGAAGTCTGTGTTTTTCTTGTTGGGTTGCAGAACCGAACCAGACAGTTATAGAGGTGCAAATGACAGACTCAATAATTCCTCTGTAGAACTGGATCAGCAGCTCCTTGGGCAGTTTGAGCTTACTGAGTTGGCGCAGAAAGAACATTCTTTGTTGTCCTTTTTAATGATGTTTTGATGTTAGCTGTCCATTTGAGATCTTGCGATATGATAGAACCCAGAAATTTGAAGGTTTCTACTGTTGATACTGTGTTGTCAAGTATTGTGAGAGGTGGAAGTATGGAAGGGTTTTCCTAAAATCTACCACCATTTCTACGGTTTTGAGTGTGTTCAGTTCCAGATTGTTTTGGTTGCACCACAAGGCTAGTCGTTCGACCTCTCGTCTATATGCGGATTCGTCATTGTCTCGAATGAGACCAATCACTGTTGTGTCATCTGCGAACTTCAGTAGCTTAACAAATGGATCATTGGAGGTGCAGTCATTGGTATACAGAGAGAAGAGAAGTGGGGAGAGCACACAGCCTTGGGGGGCCCCTGTGCTAATTGTACAGGTATTTGATGTGATCTTGCTTAGCTTCACCTGCTGCTTCCTGTTTGTTAGGAAGCTTGTGATCCACTTACAAGTCTGTTCCGGTACCTGTAGCTGGTTTAGCTTAGTTAGAAGAATGTCTGGAATGATGGTATTGAATGCTGAACTAAAGTCTACAAAAGGGACCCTTGCATAGGTCTTTGGAGACTCAAGATGTTGTAGGATGTAGTGCAGAGCCATATTAACAGCATCATCTGTTGATCTATTTGCTCGGTATGCAAATTGCAAGGGGTCTAAAAGCGGATTCGTGATGGTTTTCAGGTAGGAAAGCACTAGCCTTTCAAAGGTTTTCATGACTACAGATGTTAGAGCAACTGGTCTGTAGTCATTCAGTTCCTTGATGGTGGGCTTCTTGGCACTGGGATGATGGTAGGCGTTTGAAGCAAGAAGGAACATAGCACATCTCTAGTGATTTATTGAAAATATGGGTGAAGATGGGGCCAATTGGTCAGCACAGACTTTTAAGCAAGAAGGAGTTATCTTGTCTGGGCCTGGCGCTTTTCCTGGCTTTTGTCTGTGAAATAGGTCCTGCACTTCCTTTTCTGTGATCACTAGGGGTTGTGAACCCAATGAAATGGGGTCAGTTGTAGGAGGCTTGGCTGTTGTTGCTGTGTCTGAGATGGGGTTGTGGAGATAGGTGGCTGTAGTTTCCTTTCAAACCTGCAGTAAAACTCATTCAGGTCATCTGCCAGTTGTTGATTACCTTCAGCCTGGGAAGGAGGTTTGCCATAGCCGGTGATATTTTTAAGAGTTTTCCACATGTTTGCTGGTTCATTTGCTGAAAATTGATTCTTTAGCTTTTCAGAGTAGCTTCTTGTTGCTGCTCTTATCTCCTTGTTAGTGCATTTCTGGCCTGATTGTACAGCATTTTATCACCTTTTCTGTAGGCTTCCTCTTTGGAATGTCGTAGCTGCTTAAGTTTAGGTGTAAACCAAGGTTTGTTATTACTGTGTATTCGCAAGTTCCTTGTAGGTACATAGGTCTTCACAGAAGCTGACATATGATGTTACAGTATCTGTGAGTTCATCCAGGTCTGCAGAGGTATCTTTAAAATATTCCAATCAGTGCAGTCAAAACATGCCTGTAGCTTTAATTCTGATTCCTCCGTCCAGGTTTTCACTGATTTAATTATTGGTTTTATGGCTTTAAGTCTTTGCCTGTAAGCAGGTACAAGGTGAATCATGCAATGATCAGAGTGTCCTACAGCTGCACGTGGTAAAGACCGATAGGCATCTTTTAGTGTTGTGTAGCAGTGGTCTAGAGTATTCTTGCCTCTGGTGGGACAATTGACATGCTGAAAGTATTTTGGTAGTTCTTTCCTTAAGTTTGCCTTGTTTAGATCTCCCAAAACAATGGCCAGTGAATCAGGGTGTTTGGCTTCAGCCTCCATGATTTGGTCAGCTAGAGTTCGTAATGCCTCGTTTACACAGGCTTGTGGTGGGACATAAACAGCAATTAGAAGAAATGAGGAAAATTCACGAGGCGAATAGTAAGGTTTGCAATTGATAATTAGAGTCTCTAAATTGTTGTCACAGAATTTGTAAATTATGTTAAAATCTTGACACCAGGTTGAATTAATATATAGGCATAAGCCTCCTCCTTTCTTTTTACCAGATGTTTCTGGAACCCTGTCTTAACAGATTTCTTAACAGACATGCAGTAGTTATGCACTTCCATCATGTACTTTAAACTTGACCTTGGACAAAAGTCTTATTCTTCAGCTCAAAGCTACTGTACCGAAAGCAGATGACCAGGTGAATAGAAAACATCCAAATGTCAATAGCTAAATTCAGCCTTCCTCTTCATCCTCTTATTATTTGTCAGTGGGATTTACCACTGTTTTTTTTAAAAAAATACATTAAGATTCAACTATTATTATTGATCCTAATATAATGTTCAACTATTGTTAATGATCCTAATAGAATTATTATTATTATCATTTTTAATTATTATTTACTTTATTAAACATGAGAATTATGTTTAAGTCTAGCTTTGTAATCAGTTTGGGTGATTTTGCTGCATTTGCATATTAAATGTGAAACAGTTTTGACATTATTATTATTAGTAGTAGTAGTAGTAGCAGCAGCAGTTGCTTTATTGCACTCATAGCAGCATCTAATTTATGGGACTTTTGGATCAGCCTGTTCTCCATGCAATCAAACTGGTGGGTCTGGATCATTTTAATGTTTATACTATTAGAAACTGATCTGCAAAATGGGGGGAATAAGTCTACCACCACTGTTGTCATTGTAGTCCTCCAGAAGACAGAGGACAAGGGTTTTACCACAATGCTTATCTAATTGGATCCTTTCCCACCCATGAGCATATCCGTCTAAACTTTCCATCATGCAATTTTAATTACAAGAGATTTGGAAAGGCTTAATTAAGCTGAAGAAAGAAAAAATTCCTGGTAAAAGTGATTTATGATGTTTGAAAAAAGAGAGTACAAATAACCTTACTTGCTGCTCTTATTAAATAATGGATTTTGAGGAAAGAAAACCCTGTAAAGAAACATATCAGTCAATACCTCCCCTTTCTTTGGAACAAATACATACTTAAGCTCTTGAGAATTGGCCGCCATTAAGGATTTTAACGTCTTGTCAGCCAAAGGACATCCAGAAACACTAAGAAAATGAAATGCAAGAGAATTTTAAGGATACTGTAACAAAATGATAATTAAAAAGATTACTGTTTTTTTTATTTTAAAAATAAATTAAAAGCTTAACCAAAGTAAAAGGCACCAAATCTAAGGCTTGAGGATTATTATTATTATTATTTTTGTAATGTAAGTTCTATTAAGTACATGCAGGTGAAGGAGATCGTGTGAATTACCAAATCCAAAGTATTTAGGATCTTACAGATTAAAATATATTTTAAATTGGGCTCAGAAAATACATTGGTCTTGGTAAATACATAGCTATTATTACAACTGCCGATTGCAATCTTGCATCTTTATAGTTTGTTAAATGCTCTCACATTTCATTTTTTTACCTGCGGTGAGATGCATAGTTTCCTGTCACGTGACCACTGCCATCGCATCCTGGAGTTGGACACCTAAGAAAATAAAGTGAACCAGTCAGACACAAATTAATTGGGAGAGAGAGAAAACAATGGGTTCTCTTTAAGAAAAAAAAGCATAAGAGGGAATAACTATCTTCTGCTGGAGGAACCATGTTCTGCTGTTCTCCATGATCATATCTCAAGTAATTGTGTTTTCTTTGCTGATGATGTCAAACTATTTAACACCACAGACAATACATCTATCATTCAAAAAGACCTTGATCATCTAACTGCTTGGTCTAAAACTTGGCAACTCCAAATCTCAACCAGCAAATGCTCAGTCTTACATATTGGAAAAAAGAACCCAAATACTAAGTACATACTTGATGGACATTACCTTACAGATGACCCCCATCCCGTTAAAGACCTTGGAGTTTTCATGTCAAATGATCTAAGTGCCAAAGCCCACTGCAACTACATTGCAAAAAAGGCTCTAAGAGTTGTTAACCTAATCTTGCATAGCTTCTTTTCCAAAAACACTACACTACTAACCAGAGCATATAAAACATTTGCTAGACCAATTCTAGAATACAGCTCGCCTGTTTGGAATCCTCACCACATCTCTGACATCAATACAATTGAACGTGTCCAGAAATATTGTACAAGAAGTGTTCTCCATTTCTCTGAAAACAACAAAATACCGTATGCCACCAGACTTGAAATCCTAGGCTTAGAAAACTTGGAACTACGTCGCCTTTGACAAGACCTAAGTTTAACTCATAGAATCTTCTATTGTAATGTCCTTCCTGTTAAAGACTACTTCAGCTTTAATTGCAATAATATAAGAGCAACCAATAGATTTAAACTTAATGTTAACCGCTTTAATCTAGACTGCAGAAAATATGACTTCTGTAACAGAATCATTAGTGCTTGGAACACTTTACCTGACTCTGTGGTCTCTTCCCATAATCCTAAATTCTTTAACCAAAAACTTTTCTTCCTTTTTAACTGCTAGTGGGGGTTTGAACTGATTGGGTGGGAGCTTGGCTGTGCTCTGATTGGATGGGGGTTTTTTGTGCTCTGATTGGCTGGGGGTGTGTCCTGTTTGGGTGAGGGCTTGGTTGTGCTCAGATTAGTCTGAGTTGCAGGGGCATTTGAGCTGGTGAGCTGCATTGCTGTTGTTTGGCTTCGTGTTTGTGGTCGTGCTACATCTTCATAGTGGGTGTCTGTCTGCTGTATGTATGGATTGGAGAGGTTTGAAATGGCTAATGTTGCAGCTGCGGTCTGGCTTCTGGTCCTTGGTCGTGCTTCCTGATCAGTGTGGGTTTGGGTCTGCTTTCTGGGTGGATGTGTGGTGGTGACATCCTGTGTGGATCTCGTGAGTGTGGGTCTGGTGTCATTCCTCGTGTTAGGGACTCGTTTGTCAATAAGGGCGGGTTTCCAAATGGCTGGTAGACGGGAGGTATCATCTCGTTTGTTCATGCTGTGTGGGCGTTTTTCTATCTCGATGGCTTCTCTCACCCAAACAGGACACACCCCCAGCCAATCAGAGCACAAAAAAACCACCATCCAATCAGAGCACAGCCAAGCTCCCACCCAATCAATTCAAACCCCCACTAGCAGTTAAAAAGGAAGAAACAGCTGCAATCACACATTGCTCCCAGAAGCACGAAGCTGAAGCCTGAAGATGACGAATGAGACTTCGTCGAAACATCACCAAGACACTTCCAATTTTACGCGGGAGAAAACCCGAATAACCAAAGACCTACATATATATATATATGCTTATACCTCCTAATATTAACTCATATATATATTTATATGTTATATAACCTTTTGTATGATGCTTATATATATTGTTGTGACAAAATAAATAAATAATAAATAAATAAATATTGCAGTAGGGTTGGCACAGTTGTTTTGGAAGGTACCTGTGTACAAGCAACACTCATAGTACCGGCAATATAAAGTGGCTATATATTCATTGACATGCATGGATAATTTGGTAAACCACTTGAAGCAACTGCACAGAGTCTTCTAGAACAGTGTTTCTCAACCTTTTAGCAACTTTGAGGTGTTTTGACTTCAACACTCAGAATTCCTCAAGCAAATAGGTGGAGAATTCTGGAAATTGAAGTCCAGACATCTTAAAGTTGCTAAGATTGAGAAACACTCTTCTAAAGGATGTTCCTGCCTCTGGGTTTTGTGGAGAGGCATTCCATGCTTTCTGAAGTGTTCCTTCAAATGCTTTATATAATTCTATGTGTTAGTAATGAGGAAGTTGTCTCTTCTTTCTGCCCTTGCAATGGACTTTAGTGAAGACTCTTTTTATGGGTAAGCAAGCTCATATTTCCAATATTTCTGGGAGGGGGGAGGGAGGGAGAGGGAGAGAGAGAGAGAGAGAAATTCTCTCCATATGCCTGGTTTAATTTCTCTTTATCAGGACCTGAACCTTAGTTCAAATCCTGGTTTGAAAAAAAATTAAACTTCTCCTAATAGTTGGAAACAGTGACCCCACTTTAACAGTGACTAGTTAAAAAAAAAGAAAAATAAATGAAGTTTACTATTGGTTTAGCCGATGCTGCTATTACCTGTTGTAAAAAGCCAAAAGTTCCACATATATGGCAGAAAGGAATGGGGAAAGAGAAAAGCAGGCATAGAAGGCTATGTGTGAATGATAGAAAAACATGTAAGAGTGAAAATATAGACTTGCTGAGAAATCAGATAATATTACTGTTTATTTTAATAGTGTTTTAATTGGAGGTGCACTTAGTTTAATTCTATAAAATACCTTCTCATGATTGTCTTCCTTTCTAGCTCCTTATAGCTGCCTTAATGGTAGCTAGTAACATTATAATGATTACTAATTAGTATAACAAGAGCAGCTGAACTGAGGTCCCAAGAAGAGGAGGGAAAGACTAGTTTGTGTGGGGAAAATGCTGCTTTAATGTAATAAACATGGATTATAATGCTATAAGTATTTTCACTGAGATGCATCTGCATGTTTGATAGGGGAAAAATGAAGATGGAAGCTGCAAAGTTATAGCCCAAAGAGATGAAAATGTATTGTTTTAATATAAAGTAACTAAACCATTTAATTATTCAGTCAGTTATCCAGTAATGAGTTGAGGCTTCTAACATTTTTTCAATTTTCTTTTCTAATAATTAACTGATTACAACTTTCGGTAATGTCCTTAAACCACCAGTGAATAACCCCATTGTAGCTGCTTAATAGCATTTCAAAAATAAACAATGTATAGTTTCTTTTAAGTAGCAGCATAACACATTTGATAACCTAGTTCATTCTGTGGAATACAAATTGCCTTGGTATAATATAATCATTGAAGAGGTCATTAATATTCTAAAAGATATAATCCATATTTATATTGGTATTGTAATTGAGCTTCAGAAGGAATTTCTCTTTATAATTGCTGTTGTCATTCTTAATATTTCCTCATGATGGAGCCATTTGCATTACTAATTCTATCAGCAAATATCTGGTAAAAGTTCCTTGCTCTGAGTGTTACTTTTAGACCTTTTACATACTTGTATTGAAACGTATTTCAGTTAAATTGCACAGCCGAGCATATTTTGGATGCACATTAGCAAGCAAAACATTACTGGATGCTTTAAAATCTAATGCAAGGTTTACAAGGTATGTAAGTTATTATATGCAGAGTTTAATTATAATCTGTGCTTATTGTGTTAAACCATTGGGGATCCTGGGAATTAACATTGTACAAGTGGAGTTCTTGAATCATTGAATGAAAAATATTTTTAATCTAATAAATTTTATTAATATTTCCTTCATACAGGAAAACTAAGCCATAACTGATGCAATGTATATGTAATTGTCTGTCTGTCTGTCTGTCTTGTCTGTCTGTCTACTCACGTGATCAGTTCCTTTTTGAGATCTCTTGAATGGACCTTGGGTTTTGGACTAGGTTCCGAGATGTCTGAAGATTTTTTTTCCTCCAGGCTTTCAGGACAGATTGCAGGATCTTTCTGAAATAATAGAAGAGACGGTTATGTTGAAGAACTGCTATCTTTTAATTCATTTCTCCCCAACCTGATGCCACCCAGAAGTTGTGGACTATACCAAGGGTCCCCAACCTTGGCAACTTTAAGCCTGGAGGATTTCAACTCCTAGAATTCCCCAGCCAGCTTTGCTGGCTGGGGTATTCTGGGAGTTGAAGACCTCCAGGCTTAAAGTTGCCAAGGTTGGAGATCCCTGGACTACACAGTTTCAGTTACCTAATTCACTCAGCTAACTCAGGGTAAATAGAAACTGTTGAAAAGAAACAGTTTTTAGTTTACTGCTATTTCACACAATTTTTTATAAATGTAGTGGGAAAATGCATGGAATTTTACTTTTTCGTGTGTAGTCATATTGAAACACATTGTTTGTTAAGTCTCAGGAGGAAATTGTGCAAATTGTTCGCAGTTATAAACCCAATGTTGTGCTTCTCCAAACAGAAGTTAGTCAAAATAAAGGAATGTCTGATTTTATAAGTTGATACCTGGTTTGTGGTAAACCATGACGTGGTTTATTTGGGTTTGGTTTAACAAGATATCTGATTGCAGCCAGGGTCATTCAATTTCTATGTTGTATATTGCATGCTGCTACGATTTGTTCCTCAAACTATGGCTTAACAAGTCACATGAATCTAACCATACTGTCTGGACAGAAAAAGTAATCAGCATGTTTACCATGCTGGAATAGTTCAATACAAATAATAATCTCATGATCACCTTATGTCATCTGTCATCTTAGATCAAAGTCTGGACTCAGAGTTTGTTGTATCTGCTCAAATACAAGAGACAGCTATTGGAAATAAGTTTATTAATATGACCTTTTCTGTATGCTTGTACAATCTGTCTTCAAAACCAGAAAACTAGAGGCAAACCACATTATTGAATACAAAGGTATATTAGACAGTCAGTGGTAAGGACCCTTCACGCACAGCAGGTGTTGTGTCTTGCCCGCTCCCCCTGCCGCAGCCGGGCCCCTCTTATCTCCTGCCGGATACTGATAGTTCAGAAGAATGTCCTGGCATGCCTCCAGGCCCCAGCCCTGGCACCATGCCCGGACAGGCTGAGCAAGACGAAGGGCCTGACGTGCCTTCAGCCCCCAGTCCTGGCACCATGCCCAGGCAACGGAGCAACTAAACCCCTCCCCCACAGCATGTGAGCCTGAAGAATGTGAGGCCAGTCATGAGCTAGGATTGCCAACAGCTGGAGGCTGGAGAGATCCTCGCTTCCGGAGAGTTGAGAGGCGACGTCAGCAAAAGGAAGGGAGGGGCAGGCCTGGATAAGTGCTGAGTCATGGAGCCATACCCCAGGGCCTATATAAAGGATCTGCTTTCTAGCATTCTGTCGTGTCCCACTCCTCCGCTGACGGCCGGGTCAGGGAAATCCGAATCAGGCTTGCCTCTGCAGCTCTGCCCAAAGTCCTAGCAAAGTCCTCAGAGCAGGCAGGAGACCAGAAAGTGACTTCAGCAAGATAAGTTCGACTTTGCCTGACTCAGAGACTGCCAGAAAGCAGATCCTTTATATAGGCCATGGGGTGTGGCTCCATGACTCAGCACTCATTAAGGCCTGCCCCTCCCTTCCTTCTGTTGCCTCTGCCTATCCAGTCTTCTGATGCGAGGGTCACTCCAATCAGCAGCTGTTGGAAATAAACTTTCCTCAGGCTCACATGCTGTGGAGGAGGGGGAGGGGTCTAGCTGCTCTGTTTGCCTGGGCATGGAGCCAGGGCTGGGGCCGGGGTGCTCCCTCCTCTGCAGCCTGCTTGGGCATGGAGCCAGGGCTGGGGCCGAGAGATGCCCCCTCCTCAGCCTGTCTGGGCATGGAGCCAGGGCTGGGGCCGGGAGGACATTCTTCAGCGTTCGGAAGCAGATAAGCAGACCCCGGCTGCGGTGAGAGCGGGCAAGACACAACACATTCTCTGAGTTAGGCAAAGTCTACTTGGATTGCTGAAGTCACTTCCTGGTCTCCTGCCTGCCTTGAGAACTCTGATAGGACTTTGGCAGAGCTGCAGAGGCACGCTTGTTACGGATTTCCCCGACCCAGCCGTCAGTGGAGGAGTGGGACACGACAGCAGGAGAGAAAGTTGAACACCTTTCATATGCTCTGTCTTCGACGTATTTTTGGCATCAAATGGCAGGACAAAGTTCCAAATAGTGCAGTCTTGGAACATGCTGGAATTTCTAGCATGTATATACTAGTGAAACAGCAACATCTACGCTGGCTTGGGCATGTCATGACAATGGCTGATGGTCGGATTCCTAAAGAGGGAGACCACAGCTACGATATAAGGATATCTGCAAGAGGGACCTAAAGGCCCTGGGAATGGACATTAACAACTGGGAAAACTTGACCTCCGATTGTTCAGCTTGGAGGCTAAAGACTCAGCATGGCCTTCTCCAATTCAAAGCGACATTTGTTCAGCAGGCTGAGGCAAAGAGGCAGTCCCAGAACCAGCGAAATCTGGGGGTTGGGCAGGGGACAGAATGTATCTTCCCTCAGTGTGGAAGGGATTGCCACTCTCGAATTGACCTTTTCAGTCACACTAGGATCTCTTTCCAGAGCATGATACCATAGTCTTTCGAGACTGAAGGATGCCAATGATGAGTGGTAAGGCCCAGAAAACTAGCATGAAGAAAGCTAGCACTACAGGTATGAGTTTGTTTTTTTGTTTAATTAACTTCTCCCTATTCTGTTTCTAAGTGATCTGTTAAGCTGTCTGTGTGTGAGAGCGTTATTTGGGAAGCTGAGTTACATAGTTCTTAGGATCCTTGCCAGTCTTCCATATTCCTACCCATTCAGGAGAAGGGCGGGGGGGAGAAATCAAATGAAATTCCATTAATGTACAGATGGACATTTATATTGATTTTTGCAAAGACCAGAACATAATGACAACACAAATAACAGATAATAGCATCTGGCACTTTGAACATTTTAAGCCCTGAAATCTTTGGAAAACTGACAGTTGAACTAAACTAAAAGCTCCAGTTATTTCTCAGTTTTTTGCTTCCTTTTAAAAAGAATATCAGCTTTTTCCAATTCAGAATTTTATTATTTATTTATTTATTTTTGAGGAGGACATTTGGACAAATAGGCTATTTCTTTGTTAGGGGAAAAAAAACCTTCTAGAAATGACCTTCAAGTTGACAATCAGTTCTATCTGTGTGTGTATATGTATGTATGTATATATATTAAACTAGACATAATAATGATTACTTACTGCACCTTTATAGCAGGGGTCACCAACCTTTTGGACCTCAGGGACCACTTAATTCATAATTTATAATCCCATGGACCACTAATATGATCCGACTAATGAGTGGCTGGGTGGGCGTGGCTAGGTGATCATGTGAGTGAGTGGATGACACTCACATTGAGGGGTGCTTCACTGGCCTCTTCTCACCCCTCCCCTGCCAGCCACTCCTCGCCTCCCCACCTGGGCTTCTTAGGGCCCCAACAGGAGGCAGTTGGTGGAACTAAGCAGCCACCACGAGAAAGAGTCAGCAAAATAGCTGGCTCGGTTCAAATTGGATCTGACCAAGAAAGAGGCTCAGCAGAAACACCTCACTGAGGACTACGAGCATAGGCTTTCCAAGCAGAGGCCGCATTCTGAACTAATTGGAGTCTTTGGATGCTCTTCAAGGGAAGCCCCATGTAGAGACCATTGCAATAGTCCAGACGAGAAGTGACGAGGGCGTGAGTGACTGTGCACAAGGAATGCCGGTGCAAGAAGGGATGCAACTAGCATATCAGGCAGACCTGGTAAAAAGCTCCTCTGGCGACGGCTGTCAAATGCTCTTCCAACGACAGTCGTGCATCCAGAAGGACGCCCAGATTGCGGACCTTCTCTGTGGGGGCCAATGACTCATCCCCCACAGACAGCGATGGCCTCAGCTGATTATATCGGGACACCGGCATCCACAGCCACTCAGTCTTGGCGGGGTTGAGTCGAAGCCTGTTTTTCCCCATCCAGACCCGCACGGCCTCCAGACAACAGGACATCACATCAACGGATTCGCTGGGGTGGTTGGGAGTGGAAATGTACAACTGCGTATCATCAGCGTACAGATGACATCGCACCCCAAAACCACGGATCTCGCCCAGCGGCTTCATATAGATATTGAGCAGGAGAGGCAAGAGAACCAACCCCTGGGGCACCCCACATAAGAGGCGCCTCACGGTCGATCTCTGCCCCCCTGCCAACACCATCTGTGACCGGTCAGAGAGGAAGGAGGAGAACCACCGAAAAACGGTGCTCCCCACTCTCAGCCCCCCTAGCCACCGTAGCAAGATACCATGGTCGATGGTATCAAAAGCCGCTGAAAGATCTAATAGGACCAGGACAGAAGAACAGCCTCTGTCCCGGGCCTTCCAGAGATCATCCACCAACGCGACCAAAGCCGTTTCAGTGCTGTACCCAGGCCGGAAGCCGGACTGGAACAGGTCCAGATAGACAGTTTCATCCAGGTACTGAGGGAGCTGATGCGCTACCACTCTCTCACTTAATGTACGCTCTTTGTATTTGGTTGTTTAGTCAGACATATTCATCTTGTCCATTAAGATAAAGAGAGGCTATATCAAGAGATCACTGAGATCAAGTAAAGTAAATTTACTACCTCTATCTTATTCATCTACCAAACTAATTTCTCTGTCATAAGAAGATAAAGATGTACTTGATTGGAACTTGTTCTTCTGAAACTAATGCTGGCTCTTGGTAATGGTACTGTTTTTTTCTAATTGTTCACAGAAACAATGCTTGATAATGTGTTCTAACAACTTGCTCAGTATAGATATAAAACTAACTGGTCTGTAGTCTCCCAGGGCCTTCTTTCTCCACCTTTTAAATACTGACACGATGTTTGCTGTTGTCAGCCATTCAGTCATACCTGACCCTTGGCCACTCACCATGGATCAGCATTTTCCATGCCTCTCTGTCTTGCACCACTTCCTTCAAATCCGCCATGGTCATTCTGGTGTCATCCTTTATATTGTCTAGCCAACAGATTAGGGTAGTCTCTTCTCCTTTTTCCATTGATCGTTCCCAGCATGATTGACTTTTTGGGTGAGTCAGTTTGCATGACATGAACAAAGTATGACAGCCTCTGTTTGGAGATCTTGGCTTCAAGTGAGATTTTTGATGAGGTTTGGTCTAGCACTTCTTTATTTGTTATTTTTGCAGTCCATGGGATGCATAATAGTTGCCTCCACCAACACAGTTCAAAGGTGTCCACCCTTCTCCTATCTGCCTTTTTTAGAGTCCAAGTTTCAGCAGCCATAAGTGGCCATTGGAAAAAATATTGTGTTAACTAATTTGCATTTTGATTGTGAGGTTGATGTCTTTTCTCTTCCAGATGTTAATCATGCCAGACATTACAGTTCTTCCAAGTGCTATACGCCTTCTGATCTCAGGACTGCAGTCATCACTTTGGTTGATTTTAGAGCCCAGGAAGATGAATTCCTTTACTGTTTCAATGGTCTTATTGTTGATCTGAACTCTGACCTTTGTGTTCTCTGCATCTGTCATTAATTTTGTTTTCTTGATGATAAGGTTTTTCACTTCAACCTTTGACTTTCAGGATTTGCATTCCAGATCCTACTTGTTTTCCACAAACAATGTTGTATCATCTGCATATCAGAGGTTGTTGATATTTCTATCACCAATTTTAACCCCAATGTTAGATTCCTCCAAATGTACATTTCTCATTATAATTTTTGTGCACATATTGAATAGTTCAGGTGACAGGATACAACTGTGCCAAGTCACTTCTTCAATTCTGAACCGTTTTGCATCTCCATATATCATTCTTAACAGTGGCTACCTGATCAAGAGTACAATGATTGAATGAGCTGGATGTTGTGTGATGATATTCCCAGTTCTTTGAGGCAGTTCCAGAGTTTGTTGTGGTCAACATAGTTGCTGGCTTTTGTGTAGTCAATGAAGTATATGGTATTATACTTATCTAATGTAGAAGGGCAATAGGATCATGTGTTCCTCTTCCTTTCCAAAATCCTGCTTGTACACAGGCAGTTCTGTGTTGGCATTTGGATTCAAACATTGCTGGATTTTCTGCATGTGCACTCACATGTGGTATCAAGGCTATGGTTCGGTGGTTGGAACAGTCTTTCATTTCACCTTTCTTTGGTATGGGGATAAATATTGACTTTTTCCATTCTTTTGGCCATTGACTAGACTTCCATACACTTTGGCAAAGTGTTGGTAGTGATCTCAGCACCTCTGCAAGAATTCCATCAACTCCTGAAGCTTTGTGGTATAGACATACTCCCTCCTCCAAGATACCTGGTTCCATTTCTGGTAGGTCATTTTTCTTCTTTTAATGTAATATAACAACAGAGTTGGAAGGGACCTTGGAGGCCTTCTAGTCCAACCCCCTGCCCAGGCAGGAAACCCTACACCATCTGTCAGATGGTTATCCAAAATTTTCTTAAAAATTTCCAGTGTTGGAGCATTCACAACTTCTGCAGGCAAGTCGTTCCACTTATTAATTGTTCTAAATGTCAGGAAATTTCTCCTTAGTTCTAAGTTGCTTCTTTCCTTGATCAGTTTTTTGTTTCTGTAAAGTTCTGCATATTCCCACCATTTTTCTTTTATTGCTGGTTTACTGACCCTTCTTTAATTTCCCCTTTTTCTTGGAGATGTACATCATTTCCTGATTTCAGAATCTCATTTTTCAGGCCCTCCTACCCCACATTTACCTGCTTATTTTTTAAAGCCAGTTTTAAGCTGTGGTGTGCTGCCCCCCTTTATTTTCAGTTCATTAAAATCTGCTTTCCTCAAGTCCAAGGCACATGACTGATTTCACCCAGCTTTTATTCCATGATTATCTTGAACTCCAAAAGATTGCTGTTACTTTTGTCCAAATTGCTTGTCTTCTTTATTCCATTTCTCATTACTGGTCAGGACTGGGTCCAGATGAGAAATTTGTTGGTCCCCTTCTACTAAATGTTTTACCTGTTTGCAAATAAAGACTCCTATTACAACTTTATGATTGATCACGTAAAACTACTCTGCCTTACTTTCTGTTAGGTCTATTTTTTAGCATTTTAAAAATGTCCTTCAAGGTATCTTTTACGTATAATCATGACTCTAATTTCACCAGATTTTGGGGATGCCTTTGGACATATTTTCTAAATTTAGATTTCTAGTTCTATCTCTTTATTGCTATCATGTTTCTTGAATTGATACACCAATGATTGAAGAGTGAAGATATCATGTTTATTGGTCTCCCTACTGTCTTCTATTGATGATTTTTGAGCACACTTTTCTATCTTGGGCTCTACCATTATCATCTTCAAGCATGTATGTGCAAAATGTCCAGCATTTTTCCAAGCCTGTTCCTCTGGAACCTTCTTGATAAAGTTTGTAAGATTCTTGACATTATGTGTTCCGTTTTCATGAAGTTTTCATTTGAAGATGGGAGATAGTGAAGATTTTACATACCTTAAATTATACCATTATACTTTTTTTTTACTATTACCAAATTTGAATGGCTGTATTCAATATAAACTTTCCTTCTTTCAATCTTTTGAAATATTCACACACATTAGGTTAATTTACTTGGACTGTTTGAGACTCAAAATGTAATAGATTAGATATAAATCATCCCACTAACAAATCAGTTTGAATATTATGATATAATATTAATAGAAAATTGCATTTTGATCTTTTGTTCATGCCAAATTGACATTATGAGCTAATACAGATTGTTAAAAATTGTTATGTGAAATGTTTGAATGGTTAATGGGATTTTTACTTTTAACCAATTACTTAATTCATTTTCATATGCCCACAAGCAATATTTACAATTATAACTTCTAATGACACCTCGGTTGGGACCTGCAATATTTTCAGCTTCAGAGACACTTAAATTATTAGATGTGATTACCAAAATTATAAAAATAAAAGATCCCACAATTAACCTTTATAAATCATTGTCAATGAATTAATTCAATAGGCAAATGTTAAAAACTAAATAGAACAAGGAACAAAGAATTGGAGGTCCCCATTTCCTTTGTCAAGAAATTTTCATATATAAAAATTAAATAGTTCCTAGATTATGCCATAAATTAAAATAAATTGGATCTATTGTATTTTTACTGGAAAAATATTAATTTTCATCATGTTGTTTAATACATGGTAAAAATAATGTTTCATTCAGATACATTTCTGCAATGACTTAAAACTGCTATATTCTAGGAAGAAGTCATATATATTACTTCAATAGTTGATTTTATAAAACTTTGCCATTCTTCCATTATATTGTGATTCAGGAAGGTAGCACACTTTTTTGTGAGAACTTGTTTGATCCACATATAACAGAACACCAACTTTCTCTTATTTTGTTAATCCCTGACGTGGTAAAATCCATTGTTCTAGTGAGATTCAGAAGGAAGAAATATCTCAGAAAATAGGAGTTTACCCTTCATTTCCATATCTTCATACTGTCAGCTCAGACATAAGCCTTTATTGAGTTTTTAAATATATGTTTTTATGAACTCACTATTTTCACAGAGCTTCCTTCTTTCTCTTTGGTGTCTCTTTTGCTCCTAGACACCTGCATCTGCCTGGTTCTCCGTGAGATGCTATTCTGCTGGCTAATATCATAAAGAATGTTCTTATGTAACACTTGTATTTTCCCAGAGGAGTCTTAAAGAAAAAGATTGCCCCCTGGTCTTTCATCTCCTTCAACAAGGAAAATAACTTATTCTTGTAATTAGCATACTCTTCTGGTACGAAGACAAATAATAAAATAATAATAAAATAAAATAAAGTTGCTTTGTAAGAATGGTTTTATTGATGTAAGAGCAAGAATACTTCCAGACAGATAGCTGCATTGCTAACGATCAAAAATATTGTGAAACTATTGCATCTTTTTTTGTTCTTTAATAAAAAATCATTGATGCAAAATAATAGACATAGCTTTTAAATTGACAACATGCTCAAAGTATAATTCCTTGACAAGTTTCTTTCAACTAATGGTTCCATTCAAGTTTGGTGTATTCAGCTATGTTCTGTTTGATTCATAAAAGTGGTGCTCTTTGAGCTTGGTGGTTTTCTTGCAGAAATTTCTTTAGCACAGATAATACTACCTAGTTTGGTAATGAAATGTCTGCAAGATAAGCTCAAACTCAGAAAGCACCAAAGACCCCACAGTTCAACCCTGAGCTACAAATATTCTCTTCTATCGGTTCTTCAGATTGTACCATTCTCTTCTTATGTGTTTTATTGAAGTAAAACACAGAATGCTTTATTGTAAAGCTTTAAAGCAGCTGTTTAACTGCAGAAAGCCAGAGATTGGGGTGATGGCTCTTCCTACATAACTGCGATCCTTCTTTGCAATGAAAGATTGCAATGACATGGAAATAAATCTCCCACTTTCTGCACTAATTTTCATGTAATTAATATGGTCTCCACCTGGCAGTCATTATACATGCGTTGTTCTTATGTTGTACACAAAGATAAATCTGAATAAACAGTGCTGATTCCTGTTAATTTATCTAAGTGTCATTCAACTCGCATTATAAGAATCTGATGCTGATTATTCATCATAAGAGCAAGTCTAAATAATACTCTACTTTGCTTAATTCTGGCAACAATATTCGTATAGAAAACATGGGCAAAAAGTTGGGGGAAGGGAGAAAACAAACAAGAAATGTACTATCAACAGTCAATAAACATATAAATGAAAAGGGCATAACAAAAATCAAGGAAATCATCAGGTTTTAAATTATAATTTAGTACAGTATCTGTTTCAAATGATGATTCCCTTTATGTAAATATTTGTCTTATTTATGTAAGGGAGAGTATCAGCCTACAGCTGCATTTTTGTTTCCTGTTCAGCTTCTATTGTAAACCAAATTGATGCACTATACTGATATGCATGTTGATATTTTGTGAATGCCTTGATGAAGAATACAGAGGAGTAAATGAGATATGGTTTATGTTTTAAGTGCTTGATTGATTTCCTTGATGATCACTGTCCGAGAGCCAATTTCTATATGATTTATATGTTTCTGGCAATTGAGATTTCAAATTCAAAGAAATACACAGCCAAGCAATATTGAATCCTCATGTATCTATTGTATTCCTGTCTGATTCCACTCCCTATACCAAACCTGGATATATTCCCAGGATCAAAACTGGGCTGAAAATATAGATGCTAGAGAACAGTAGATGGACATCTAATATCTTTGATCTGCATACCTCTTTCTACCTTAATTATCCCTCCATTTTATTTGCCTTAGGGTTGGTCAAGTCTCTATTTGAAGATAATTATCCTGTTATATAGTATGGCTTAAAGTCAAAGGCTTAAATATAATAAATATTAGATCTAGGTGGTTTTTGGCTTCTATATGATGAATACCAACAAGATAGAAAGCAGCAAGAACAGAAGCCATAAACTTCTTACTTGAGACTGATCAGGAGCTTTTTCAGACCTAGCTTTTAAGGAACAAAATTAATTAGAGATTTAACATGCTGCAAAGCAGAACACCAGCCTAAAGCATTAATCTGTCTGTACAAGAATGCTATTAGGTTCTACAAAGGAGTCATAAACATAAACATCCAATAGAGGATGACTGCTTTGTGTGGCAGCATGTTCATCTACTTTAAAAAATATGCAGGGAGTGTCCTAGCATGACTAAATTAGTGACAAGAAGCATCCCCGTTCATGTGTATTTGTGTGTTGTGTGGATGAGCAAATTGTCCTGTAGCAGCCATTTTAAGGAAACTCACAACATGCTCTCTAAACTTTAGACATGGCCTCCTCCTACCTAAAAATATTTAAAAATGTGTATCTGCCTTCCTAAAATAGGGATTAAAGAAGTTACTGAGCTGGTCATTCAGATGTTGTTAAACTGCAACCCTATCAGTCATGGTCACTATGAGCAATATTTTTAAATTAAAGATATGTGTAAAGGGTTGAATGTTTTCTTTTCGTTCTCATAAAAATTGGCAGCCTAATGCTAGGAACATCACCACACTTTCAGAAATGAACATGACAGTTAAAGGGCACATCATTCTAAGTACCTCTTTCTGCCAGCATCGGATAGGCAGAAATAACCTTGATCAGTCCTTAAGACAATAAACCAACAAATGAATTGCATTTGTTTCCATTTATATTTAGGGGTGCAGCAGTATTTGTCATTGACTCAAGTTATGCATTGGAAAATAAACAGCCCAAAATTAGAGATGATTCCCATCACCCGGGGGTATTATCAAGTAAAATAAAACAAAATACCTCTTTCTCTTCCTCTTTTTTGCCCTGGCTCTTGCTATAATTGATTGGTGTATCCCAACCTTCTTTTTCATTCAAAGCTTGGTAGAAAGTGGCATTGACCAGAATGCTGCCTGTTTTGAAGGGAGAGGAGGAAGGAGTGGGGACATTGGCACTGAAGGAATTTAGAGAAATACTATTTTCTTGACTTCGGTTCTTTTTCATGCTCAGATCCAAAGTGCCATTTTCATCTACTTCTATTTCAGTTCCCTGAAACATAAGAGAGAAATGTTTTAAAAGCTGTTTGCAGAAGCACCCTAAGACATGTGGAGCTTTTAAGGGATAAGTGAAAATGCCTCCTATTATTTAAATATATCTAAATCTAAAACCAGCTTTACCGTTTACACCCATTAATATTTAATTCTTAGGCAGACTTAAGTGATACTTCAATAATGCTCTTTCCGTGTTTGGACACTTACATATTGTAAGCAGAATTGGAAAAGAGGCTTCCTAAATATAAACTATATATACTAAATCAGAGAATATTTTTAAAATTTAAATCTTGCTCATTTTATTTGCAAAGAATTATGATTGCTTTTGGATCAGAGCATAAATTTATTGCTTATCAATCTTATTCTTGTATTCCTTCCTTCCCCCATACACTAGACACAGTATATTTGCATCAGAGGAGAGTAAAGAAATGCAAAAACGTTTGTCCTTTACATAGGAGCTACAATCTCACTTGATCTAAAGTGCACTCTGAATTATAAGATCATGTTAAAGGATTATCGTAATAAATGTGGATGGTATCCCTCTCTTAAATATAATATCTCATTGGAAATTATGAAGAACAAAATGAGATATAACTTATTCTTGTTGATCTGTAGCTTGCATTATGGCTAAATTATGTGTATTTTTCCATATGATAGCCTATGCATGTTTGGTATCTACAAAAGTATCTTAATTGAACTATTGAAAGGTTTTGACCTACATAGGTTCAATTTTTAATCTGATGCTTCCCCAGATGTGTGAGCTACATGCCACAATTCCCTTTAGGCCCTATAGACTGAGGATTTGGGGGAGTTAAAACATAATACATTTCCAGGTTTGAAGCAACCCTATATGCCAAACCAACTAGGTTTGCCTTTATCTCAGCATCCTTTTGTACAGAGGAAGAATGGGGAATTTCATTTTATTCTCTAATTCAGGGGTACACAACCTATAGCAAATGAACTATCATTCCTGCTTAATTTTGCGGCCAAGGTAGTCTAGGAACTTTGCTACCAAAATTTAGGAGAAATGCAATTGCCAATATATTTTAATAGATTTTAACGCTAAGAACTAAAACAGCTTTTAATAAATTAATACATAAAGAACAAAACAATCAGAATGTGGAAAACAACTATTAATTCTATGACATAACAAACTTCAATACAATACAAATTAAAATACAAATTGTAAAGTTGTAGAGAAAGGGGATTCCAGTAGAGAGATAACTTTTGTTTAAAGATGGATGAATGATAAATGGAACAGTGCTTTTGCTTTATATATTCTCTTTATATGATATTGCAAAACTGAAAATGGTTTAGTTACTATGGTACTCAGAAATTGTTAAACCCACTCAAAGGGCTGGATTATTACACTCTCTTCCAAAACTTATTCAGAAAAAACAAAAATCAACCATCCCATAATCTAGTATTAGAAACATACAATATACTAAAACAGCAATAGTATTTTCTGGAAAGTTAGATAGAAAGCTTATAAGAAAGTTATAAGAAGTTTCCACTTTCATAAAAAGCTTTCCAAAGATTTCTGTGCTACAATGCCTTATATTGTTATATTTTAAGAAAAATTAATAGCATTTATATTCTGAGTCATAATATCACATTTACAGTAAAATTGGCTTTCATTGAAAATAATATTCCTAGCAAATTTTACACAGGTAGGTTGAAGGAATTTGAGGTCAATTTTAAGGGCTTTAACTTAAAGGGAAGGGATTTTGGAAAGAAATGATGATGATGTCCTCCACGAACGTCTTATATTGAGAGTAGAGCAATATATAAAAATTTCCTCACTAACCTTTTCAGTAAAATATAAAATAGACATCTAAATCATGAAACATCACCATGCAACAGGAAATAACAAATAAAGCAAATGACAAAACATATCCTTCTAAATTGTCTGCAAACCCTCCAAAGATGTTATAGTGCTAGTCTGATCTCAAGAGGAACCCCTGTCAGTCATTCAGTGTAATTTTTGTTCTCCCTCCCAGCACAAATTTGGAGCAACAAATTGGCCAAATGCATTGTGGGGATGTTTTAATGGGAGCAAGCAGGGTAGAGAGATACATTCTACCTCATGTACTTCACAATTTATCTCAATAATCTTGACACTCAGCTTTTGACAAAATCCAATGCTAAACTCTTTTACTGAGTTATCCTGAATTTCTCCTAGGTAGTAGGAAAGTACAGGAAGTGAGGTAAAAAATACAGGGCATATATTCCAGTCTAGTATCTGGGTTTTTTTCTTCATATAAATGATGCTGTGCTTCAATGGATAGTTGACCTAGACTTTGGTATCTCAATGTAAATCTTTTTAACATTCATATTTTGTTTTTGTTTTTTTTAATCTAGGTGAAATGTTAATATATATTGCAAGTCCATGTATGATATGCCATATGCTAAATAAATAAATAAATAAATATGTGAAACTACTTCTCTGGTATGATTAGCTGGCTGCTTGGTAGTTATCTTCCTTAACCTGTAAACCACATGTTGCCTAATCTGATCAGCTACTGCTTTAGTGACTAGAACATTCTAGTTTTATTATAAATCCTGACTGACAAATGTATCTGATATATGATTAGTTGCTCCACCATACATGCTTGGCCACCAATTCAATATGCTGGTTACTGAGAAAAAGACAAAGGCAACTAAATAGAATAAATCCTGAAAAAAGTTACAAAAGAATAAACTATTTTGGCATAGCTGCTAAAATATCAATCTTTTTTTAGAGTATGTTGATCATATAACATATTGTTAGAAAATAATCCAGAAAATATAAAGTTTTCATGATACTTGTGTAAGGTTTTAGAAATATCAGTTCTCTTGCTTTCCTCGGAAAAAGCTGAAAACAATTGGGCCAATTACTTCACTGTGTACAAATGAGAAACTCTTCTATGACAACAATCACATTTTAATCCCTCATTTTAAGAGAGATATACTTCATTATATTTATGGGAAGTAAATATACTTATAATATGTTCATGCTAAGATGCTTTCACTATATCTTTCTGTCCCTTTTTAGCAAATAATTTAATCTCCTGTGATAGTTTTAAGCCCTGAATTTGCCAGTACAGCTTATCCCGGATAATAACTTAGTAACCACATCTTATGCCATCTGTATAAAATCAAATACAGTTTTATATCAGCATTAATAACCCTTACTTACAAAAATCCAAGATATTAACTGTATCATTGCCAGCTGAACTTTCCAGGCCCTGACTGCATTGCCATAATTACCCTTGTGTTTTTTTGGCTTCATAGTTGATATATAAGTGCAGCCATGAAACGGAGCTACAAGTAATCAAGTTTAATAACCACTGTAAAGTAAAATGCTAAATATTGTAGTTGCAAACATTTTTCATAATAAAAAAACTTGGGTTAAGTCTGCCTGACCAACATTCACATAAAATGCCAGACCTCTGTGACAGATGGCTTAGGAGAAGATGCCATGTGATAGGGCTGCAGTAGTTTTATAGTGAAAAAAAAACCCCATAAATAGTGCAGATTTTCTGTCACTAAATAAAATACCAGCTATAGGGAAGGCAGAGACAACAGCAAACAAATTCCATAAAACAGTCAAAGACTTCTCAAATTAAAACACAAATCCAAATATGTTAGGAAACACATCTGACGATTGGGAACCAAGCCGTATTTAACTGAACTAAAATGGTCTGATTGGAAGGCAGTTCATACCCAGAGATGTGAACATTCTTGATTTTTTTCTTTTTTTAACATTTATCATTTTATTGCTTGTGTTTTTATCATTATTGTCAACTGGCTAGAGTGGCGTGTCAAAATATGGGTGGCCATATAAATCTTTTCAAGTAAATAATATTAATAAAATAGCTAGGATTTCTTCTGATGTGTAAACATTGGTGAACACAAATTTAATTATAATCAGAAGGTTGTGCATTTGCAAAAAAAAAAAAAGGGGATAGTTGACAGATACATGAGCTCACTGTTGAACACAATGATCAAATGGAAAAATGGGTCTTGGGCTTGTAAAAGAATGGACCGCATTTTACATCTTGACTATTTATTATATGATACTTTTCATCTAACATTTTCTACAGTCATAGTAAATGCCAAAGGAATATTACTATGGAATTCACCTTCTGTTTCATGAATTAATCCTTTAATCATTTTAAACATATATTACTAGAAGAGGATGGATACTTATTCAAAGAAGTAGTTTTTAATTTTCACCTTGCCAAAATATCCAAGATGTGCTTAGTTAGCTCTGGAAGATAAACTTTGGGGGAAAAATACACATGGGGCAACTCTTTGATTTCTCCCGGCCAATAAATTGGTTGCATAGAAAATCAACAACTCAGGAAAATGAACAGGCAAAAATATTTCTCTGTCATATTAGGATTTGATAGGCAGAAAGGTTTATAGAGCAGGCAAGTGGTTCTATGTATTGGCTGCATTCACTACAACATACTTCACCTTGTTTAATATATTAGACTATAATATAAATCATCGATAAGAGATGATATTAAGAAACAAATGTGGAAATTTGATCCAGGAGGAATCAGTGTTATCTTTTGGGATGATTTGGGATTGATAAAATGCCATGGTAAATGTTCTCTGTGTTGATTATAATAACAGTTTGTTAACAGAGGGCTTTGAAACTTTACTCTTGCCTTTTTTATTACTATTGTTCTTCTTGTTAACTATTATGTCATTAATATAGTAAATAGATAATAGGTTAATAACTAGTAAATAAAGCTTGTAAAGCTGTTTCTCAAGGGGTGGTAACTGGTAATATTGTTGTAACATATTAATCAGTATTCAACTAGAGGGGATAATATGTGCACATGTGTTAGTGTTTTTTCTTTTTAATGCATTTTTAAATGTGTGTTTTGTGATTTTTTTCTTAGTTTTTTTTTAATTTTGGAGTTTTGTATTTTATATTTTAACCTTTTTTGAATAATATAAAAATAGAATTGAAAAAAATCTATAATATATATCACCGTTTCTCAAGCTTGGCAACTTTAAAATTTGTGAATTTTAACTCCCAGAATTTCCAAACCAGCATTATGGGCCACAAATAAACAAACAAATACACAAGCAAGTAAAAATGTCTGCCCAAAGTTAACACTAACTAAGCTACTTAGTAAATTGTGCAAATGTGTCAGCTAGCTTTACCTGATCTGGTTAAGAATGTTTTTATTTTATTTTATTTTTATTTATTTATTTTGTCATAACAGTATATATAAGCATTACCATGAAATAACTATATAATATATAAGCATATATATGAGCATAAGTATGTAATAACCATATTAATTGGATATAATGAAGAGGAACAATAGGACAGGGAACGGTAGGCACGTTTGTGCTCTTATGCCTCCCCTTTACAGACCTCTTAGGAATGGGGTGAGATCAATAGTAGATAGTTTTTGGTTAAAGATTTTGGGATTTTGAGAAGAGATCACAGTGTCAGGTAATGTGTTCCAAGCATTAATAACTCTGTTACAGAAGTCATATTTTCTGCAATCAAGATTGAAGCAGTTAACATTAAGTTTAAATCTATTGTTTGCTTTTGTATTGTTGTGATTGAAGCTGAAGAAGTTTTCAACAGGAAAAACGTTGCAATAGATGATTCTATGAATTAAACACAGGTCCTGTGTTACCTGACTGTTAGTTTGAAGTCATATAGTCCTAAAACAACTGAACCACAATATGTTTGGAATAAGGAAGATTAACTGCAGCAGTGGTTACCAAGTTTAAGACACATCAGTTATTACTGGTTTACAATCCCCATCATCCTTAAATATTAGACATGGTATGATGGGAATTATAGAGAATAATATCTGGGGATCCCAATACTAATGCAGCTGATAATCTAAAAGATCATGAATATTCTTAAACCTATTCAATCCTATAATCTCAGTATGGAACACAAATTTCATGGCACACATAAGAATTATGCTAAATTAAGTCAAGGACTTGCCTAGTCTGGTATCCTATTTCCACAGTGAGCTTCTGATGTTTCATCAAAATTTACAAGAGGAATCAAGCAAAATCAATTTCTTGCTTCTGTACTATCAGCAGTTGCATTTCATCTACAATATTTTTGTTTCTTTCCATCAGAAATAAAGTACTAGAGATATAATGCAATGAATATGGAGATTATTTTTGGGTAATAATAATTTCCAGTCATTGAGTTACATGCTGTCCATTTCTTTTAAAATAATCTGAGCCAATGGTCATATCACATTTCAGACTATTATTGCCAGAAACTATTTTTTCCAATACAAACTCCTGTAGAAAGGGTGTCTTGTAACACCACATTTAAAATATGTCTAATCCAAAAATTCATTATTCTATTTGTGCATCATGTTTCACAATATAGGGACTAAAAAAGTTTTCTGGCGACTGTATTATGTAGTGTGATTTTCTCGCTCAAACTGAGTATATGATCTGCTGTTTCTTCTGTATCTTTGCTTAATCTGCACTTTGAATCATTTGATGATTTTTCAGTTTTTTGCATTCGTTCAAATAGTTTAAGTAGTCTTGAGCAGTCAAAATTAAGCATTCAGTTGCTTTTTTAATGTTCTGGTTGTAAACCATTGCCAGGTTTTATCTTTATCCACTTTCTCCTTCATCTTTTGTAGAAATTGACCATGGAATGTTTCTCCTTGCTGATATTTTATACTTGTTTGTATTACCTTTCAATGTTCATGTTTGTTTCCTGTATATTTAGTAAGTTCTAATTTTTAACTTGCATCAATGCTTGTTCTTGGCCATCTTTTACATAATCAGCTAATGCAGGCTTTTCTTCTTTGACAGTTTGTTTGATTTGAAATAAACTTCTGCTTCTATTTATGCAGGATGGGTGTGATTTATTAGTATCATTACTGAAATGGTATATCTAGTGAATAGTCATCAGTTTTTTGTTTTTTTCAGTCTAAACTGTCCAAATGAGTTTGTGGGTAGTTCATAATTCCAGCAGTGTATCATATCACACTGGTATGATGTGATATGATGCACTGGTATACCAATTCCTGATATGGCACAGGAATTCATGGCTTTGATGGTGTTTCCACTGTTCAGTTATATTCTTTACTAATAACATTTTAACTTGTCCATCCTTGATGTTATCCAACTGTAAAATGCCCAGATACTTGTAAGCTTCATCCTGCTGGTTTGGCCATTCAGCATTTAAATTCCATTACTGTTCATCATTTCACCCAGATTTATTGCTACTTTAGCACATTTCTCTAAGCCAAATTCTATTGCTGTATCAGTGTTAAATATTTATCAATGACTGGATTTTGATTTCTGATTTTACGTAAAGCTTCAGATCATTTATAACCATGACCCTAACCCTACTGTTCAAAAGTTCAAAATATTTTATGGATTTGTTTGCCACCAACCGATGAATGGGAATGTTGGCTTTATTTGTCTGGATAGAAATCGGCTTCCAAAATTGTTACTTAAACTATTTAAATTATAAGAAATAAGCATTACAAAGGAGATGAACCTATAGAATAGATACTACCCCAAAGAAGTCCTGCCATTGGACAGAATAAAATATGAGGAAAAGAAATTAAGAATACGAAACAAGTTTAACCAAATAAATTTACTCAAAATTCATTGAATGGGCCTGTAAAGGCCTGATGTCTCATGCTATTCTATTTAATTAAAAATCTGAGGATTAAAAAAAGATAATCAAAAAGCAAACTGCAATAAGCACTAGTTTTCAAAAAATAGATAAAAATTATTCTGCTTAGCATTTATACTGCAGTGTAATAGCTTTAAATGTATTGACTGTGATGATATCCCTGATTTATACTTAAATATATCCTTAATGCCACAATCCAGATTCCTGGGTTCGGTTTTGTTATCTATTCACCACTTTCAGCACCAGGAATAATTGAGAGACATCAGATATGCTTGTCTGCTAAATATTTCATGCTGTTTGTTTTCCTGTTGTGTTTTCTTTCAAGATACAGTACGCATATGCCACTCTGTCTAAACCTGTGGGGGAACACCCAAACATTAAATAGATTTCTTGGCAAAACACCGTAGAAAGATAAAGATAGAATATACTGCATGTGCCGCCTTCTTTGAATGGCAATTACACAAGGTATGAGACCAAATCAGAGAAAACTGTGGCAAGAAGTGATATCACAACAGGCACATTTCCAAGAATTTAAATAGACGGGAAAGTTAAGAGCGTCACCATTTCCCAAATCATTTTCAGAGCACTCTCTAATGCAAACAAACAACCAATTTCCTTAAATCTGGATAAATACAGGTGATTCAAACCAATATTGTACTGTGGTGCCTATAATATAAAATATTTATAATAAATCATTTGTAGTTATTTAAATGAATTGGAATCATTAAAAACAATGCTGGAAAAGTGCCTTATCTTTTGCATGTAGTGATAGAAAATATAAGATTTTGAGCACAATCTGGTTTAATTTATTTGGTTATTCAAACTGATCCAGAGAATTCTTTGTTGGAATTCATAACTATGCATTTAAATATGTTGTATTTGATTGATGTTACTACTATCTGTTATTTTTTTCCTTGCTCCATTTCATACAGAAAACTAAGTTATGCAGATCTGTGTTCTTAAATAAATATGCAGTTTGATGATAGATCATTTCTATTCTTTCTTAACATGGAAATACAAAAAACAACAACAGCCCTTAAAATAGCTGTTATAACAACAGATTAAAGATCTCAGTTAAACTTTAGAATGTTTTGTTTTATTGTTTTGATAGGTTAATCAAAACACATATTTTTTCAACAAAAGATGCTTTATTTGTAAGTGCATTAAAAGCAATTTAGAAATTAATTATACAACAATGTAAAAGCATTACAACTAAATTATTAATGTAAGCCTCACTAAATTTATTCTCATTCTTGGGGTTAAGTTTGAAAGTGGATAGTCATTTTTTCTCCATATAATTTTCCACATAAAGGTAATATTTTATTGGATGATGGTGAACAGACAATATACAATAGAAAAGCATGATAAATAATCTAAATAATTTTGCCTGGTTCTTTCTTTCTTTCTCTGTCTGTCTGTCTGTCTGTCTGTCTGTTTCTTTGCTAGAATAAAATTAGAAGTATGTGGCCTATTGATGGGATGTTTGATTAGAACATTTTCTCTGCAAAGAGATTGGAAGGGAAAGCTAGTTTACAAATTCATTTTTTATTTCATAGAAAATATTCCCAGCTCAGTGGAGAAGGAGCTACAGAATTTTAGATTCCTTGCTTTATATTATTTTTAAATGTAATAACAATGCCTTCTGAGAAAGTTATATGCATAATTAAAAAATAAATTATATTGTTTGGAGAAACAATATTGAAAATCAGCGTGATTATCACACTGGAATAAAACCATACAGTTTTAGAATAAGTTTTGCATCATGTTATTCTTTTTTCTTTCAGGCATAAGCAACAAAAATATCATAACGTATCCTGTTTAAAATCTCAATTTCGCTAAAAGGGATCATTATTTTAAAAAAATAAAATAAAAAGAATATCTTTGATTCTGGCAAATGCATCTCTTTCAACCTTGCTTTGCTTTACTTTGGCCAAAAACTTATTTTGTTGGCCCTTCTGGCCCTGGTTGTCGCTTTTCCCTGCTGGAAGTTTGGCAAAAGTAAAAAATGGGCAGAGGACAACACATTAAAAATTTTAAGTGTATATTAAAAACTTTTTTGTATGCCCATTATCCTCACTATGTGCTCCAATTGTGACTAGGAGTTGCTTCAATTGCATTCCCTTCTTTGGCAAATGCAAAGCAGGTATATAGATTCAGTTATACATCCGCTTTGCATTTGCCAAAGAATATATATATATTGAATGGTCTGTTTCTAAGGTCAGCCAAAGGTGGGGGCAGCAGTTTAATATTGCCTCTGGCATCAACCTCTTTCTACACAGGGGGATGAGAGTAGGGATTGCCATAGCTAGTGCTAGAATACTTTCTTGGTCCAAGGTAGTAAATAAAACTGTGGCTCCAGATAAAACTTGTTAGAAATCCTGTACCTTAAAAAGAAATTGTCTGGGTAATTGGAAAATAAGACTCTCAATGTCTTTGGTTGTTGGAAAAGGCAAAGTAGAATATTCTTGTTGAACATCTGTGAGCTTCGATTGATTTTCCATATTTTGATATGCTATTAATATGATACATTTGCCAGAGGGAAACAATCTTCCTGAAGATCTTCCAGCACCAGATTAATGGCTGCTCACATAGCAGGACTGAGAACTATGGCTAAAATATTTAGTACAAGGACTGAGAAATAGTAATTTATCTTTTCTAGCACAAAAACATGTCACTGTATAATATTTTTTTTATTAACCTACCTAGTTCTACACATCTGTGCCTGTTCATCTTTTCTACAAGACCATCTCAATGTTCAAGACACTACTGGCACTATTTCCAATGATGTTCTTTCTGGTTGTGAATGGTACTAATGCAATCTAATTTACCTAGTCACAAGGCTGCATTGTTAAACATTTCTGGGATTCCTTAACAAAGCTGAAGTCCAGCAAATCAAGAAGACACTGTTTGAGAATCTGATCTTATTAAGTAACAAAACAACAAAAAACAATGAATCTGTTGCCTTATAACCAATGAAAACAAAGCCTAATTAAAATTAAAAGTTAACAGCTACACATTTTCGTCAACCACCATCTCACCAAAACCTATATATATTGTATTTCCAATTTATCAAAACTTGAATTTCTTAATATTTCTATTAATTTTATAGTAGTCTTTATTTCACATGAGAAGAAGCTTCTTTTAAACCACTCCTGCAGCATGTCCTTCTGTAATTCTTTTCCACGTAGAAACCATTTATGACAACTCTCCAGAACAGAGTCCTGTCACTTTTCAAAGGAATATTCAGAAAGGTGCTGCTCTTTTCAGGGATAGGAAGGGGGAGCAATTGAATGCAATCATTGATACGAAAAACAGTTTATTCACACAGTTCAGTAGCTAACGCACCCTCCAGGTTTCTGGACTTGCCTACCTTGGCAGACAGACTCCGTGGTTTGCTGGAGAGGATCTCTGTAGCTTCCCTACAGTGGGTGGAAAGGTTCAGAATTGCAGCAGCTGCTGCTATGTGGGTGTCTTCACTACATTGACCGTAGCGATAAGAGCTGGCATGGCAAGGACTCTGTGTGTGGGCGCTAGCACTAGGCTGCCGATTAGAAAATTTCCCTGGATTTGAAAAATGCTTTGCTGTTGAAGAGAGATTTGATTAGAAGTAGTTCAATGCAACTGTCCTCCTATTAAAGGGACAAAGGCAATCAGTTCATACAGTAAAATAGACAAAGAATATATGAAGTAAAAGCTACTCTTGACACCAAACTCAATGCTTTTTTTTAAGTTTCAGAAATTAATACCCTGTTTCCCCGAAAATAAGACATCCCTTGATAAGCCCAATTGGGCTTTTGAGTGCATGCACTAAAATAAGCCTCCCCCCAAAATAAGCCCTCTCCCAAAAATATTTAAACACAGAGCTTGAAATCAGGTAGGATGGTAAGAGGAGCCCCATCTTGCTCCATGCACCCCAAAATAATAAGACTTCCCCAAAAATAAGGCCAAGCACTTATTTTGAGGGTTCAAAAAAATATGAGACATAGTCTTATTTTCGGGGAAACATGGTAGATTTAAAACATTGACTGTGTTGCCATATCAATGTTCAGGTACATCCAAATTCAGTAGAGGACAACATTGTAAATCCATTTCCTAAAATGTTACAATACTATGTGAAGGAAACGTTGTAGAAGTTTGATTATGATACCATGCCTGCCATCTAGCAAATTCTGAAGCCCTCCCCCATGGACATTCCTGCCTTTTGGTACAGATTTGTCTCTTTAAAAAAGTTTTATTGATATTTTATATACATTTAGCCTGAACTCAACATTTTATGCAGCATTCATTTTGGTTCTTGAATTGAATCTGTTGGAATGTATTATCATTTTCCTGCAAAAGTGCACATTCACTTAGAGTGCAATTGAGTTCCAGTTATTCAGTTTGAGTGTGCTGACAGTTAAGTTCTTATATAATTCTATTTTTAATCGAGAATTTTAAAGTGGATATTTATAAGATGACAATTCATGTGGGGTACAATATTGTGTCTATCTGTATCTCAGGAATCATCTGGATTTGCCAGTTAATAATGCCCTAGAACATGAGTTTTCAAAATGTACATGACTCATAGTTTATCAGTAGCTTCTCCCAATCATGCTCTGAAAATAATGTTGCCAAAGCTTTGGATACTCTTAAGAAATATGAAGCCAAAGACTTGTTGTTGTTGTTGTTGTTGTTGTTGTTGTTGTTGTTGTTGTTATATGTTTAGACTGAATTTGGCATTTGTCCTCCGATCAAGTCCTTTCCAAAGACCTGGGATAGGCAGATATTGTTGTTTGATGGTGTTTAAGTCATACT
This sequence comes from Ahaetulla prasina, assembly GCF_028640845.1. NCBI lineage: Eukaryota > Metazoa > Chordata > Lepidosauria > Squamata > Colubridae > Ahaetulla > Ahaetulla prasina. The sequence continues at coordinate 50,029,138 of NC_080541.1, read as the reverse complement.
CACAGGATGTAAGCTGTTCCAAGTAAAACTGCCTTTTGCAACTGATTGATGTTTTTGTCAATTATTATTATTATTAAATTTTTATCTGCCTCAAGGCAGCAGGCATAATTAATTGGAGGTTCTGAACAATATTCTTCCCACTCTGATAGATTTAAAATAAGGTTTTAAATTTAGAGGAAGTAAAATTTATACTTTGAGAATTATGTTCACCTTGTCTCTAGACATAGCTAAAATTGTATCCATTTCAGAACAATCTCTTTTTTTTCTTGAACCACCTGAACTACAGATTTATTAAAGCAAGATGCACTGAAGCTTCTTTAGCAAGAGGACTAAGCAAAGAGGTAAGAATAGATGGATAACTTAACCATCAAATTGTATAGGCAAATGCAAAAAGCAACCAATAAGCAACCAGTACATCAGATAAAGGAATTACAGGGGATCACAATACAAACATCAGAGCAATCACTCTGACCTTATAAAAATGGCAAGATCTTATTTTAACAGTGTAATTCTAGTAACTTAGATGCCACAAGCATTTCTACAAGAGGTTATCAGTTTTGTATAATTACACCTTTTTACATTAATTAGTGGGTATTGCATATACGTTTGGGTATGAGTCTTATCTAAACAATATATTATTTGCTATCCGCAAGAGTTGTGATCATAAAAATGCGTATGTATGTATGTATTTATGTATGTATGTGTGTGTATATGTATATGTATATGTATATGTATATGTATATGTATATGTATATGTATATGTATATGTATATGTATATGTATATGTATATGTATGAGAAGGAAGGACTCACTGGAGAAGAACCTAATGCTGGGAAAGATTGAAGGCAAAAGAAGAAAGGGATGACAGAGAACGAGGTGGCTGGATGGAGTCACTGAAGCAGTAGGGGTGAGCTTAAATGGATTCCAGAGGATGGTAGAGGACAGGAAGGCCTGGAGGAACATTGTCCATGGGGTCGCGATGGGTCGGACACGACTTCGCAATTAACAACAACAAATATGTATATGCATATCTATGTGTGTTTGTGTACACATACACATGTGCATACCCAATATATATTAAAAGCATCAAGCACTGTTAATGTGTATGTACTGTAAGATATGCACAGCAAGATATGCAGAAACCTCCATAATTTCTCAGAAGGAACTAGATATTTTTACCATAATGAAGCTTTTAACTGTTCTAGTTGCATGTTTTGCTTTGTGTGTACACCCTGGGAGATAAAACACACAAAAAATGCAGTTTAATTTTGTCAGTCTCTTACTTACATTCAAAGGATTGTGTGGGCTTTTGTCCTTGTATAGTTGGCATCATTGTGCATTTGCCAAAGACTTGGGCATCAAAGCTAGCATAGTCAAAAGGTACTTTCCCATATTTCTCTTGCTCTCTTGTAAAAGTGGTTCTGGAGGAAGGGATTGCTTGGGCAGATCGGCAGCTATACTGAGATAACTCAAAATGTTTCACCAAGTTTGCCCTTCATAATGAAAACATAAAATATCAGAATAACAATTAATATTAGATTCATTCTCTAACAGAGATACACCTAACAGGCTAATTTGTTAGAGATGCAGATTAGCATTAATTGTTTAGAATTAGGAAACACAAAATAGTAAGATATAAAAACTAATATTGTTCATATATTTTTTTAAAGGTCCTTTCTTATATATATAAAGATGTGCAGATTTCAACTCCTAGTATTCCCCGGCCAGCATGCTTAAAGCTGCCAAGCTTGAGAAATATTAGTCTACAGAATTATCTTTCTCACCATAAAACTCCTCACAGCTGAGCAGACAAATTTAGTGGGTTTTGTGTTCAGGCATGCCTGTTACCAGCTTTGACTGATTCATCTGTTATATCTTTTTCTAAATACAGTGCTCCACACCTACCCTTGGTTGGTGTTTCTCTGAGAAATTAGAAGGATAGAATTGAGTTGGATTTATTCCTCCCAATTTAGGCCTCATGAACACATACAATATTACCGTATTTTTCGGACTATAAGATGTAGCAGAGTATAAGATGCACCTTAGTGTTTGGGGAGGAAAATAAGAAAAAAGCTGATTGGTGAGTGGATCAGCCTCCTGGAATACCCCCAATCAGCTTTAACCCAGAGGTGAATTTTAGCACAAGTTCGTTGGTTGTGAGCTCTGCGCCTTGTTTTTTTTTTCAGCCTCTGAAACCTCCATTTCAGAGGCTATTTTTCAGCTTCTCAAACAGAAGTTTCAGAGGCTTTTTTCCCCTGCCATTTCAGAGGCTTTTTTTCTGAAACTCCCTTTAAGAGGCTTTTTTTCTGCAGCTCCATTTCAGTTTCAGAGGCTTTTTTTCAGTCTCCAAAAACTCCATTTGAGAGGCTGGGCGGGCTACATTCAGAGTATAAAACACACCCAGATTTTCACCTTCTTTTTTGGAGGAAAAAGGTGCATGTTATACTCTGAAAAATACAGTAGCTCAGTTCTTTATCCATGACCAAATAATGGATAACAGTAGTTATATTGTGAACCAACCTGGCATTTATCAGATACCTAAAAGAAAAACCTCAGGAAATTTCAAAGTTTCTTTTGAATTTTTCTTTAGTGTTGGTGATGGCAACACTAGCATTGCCAGCATTGGGTGGTGGTGGTGGTGGTTCTACACATAATCTATCATTCTGAATCCTTCATAGCTGTCCATATGTTATGGCCTGTCAGCCACCTGCCCCTCCAACAGCCAAATCAGAGGAGAAAGAGGAGGCGTGGGAGGAGGAGGGTCAGCCTCAAGGCAACCCAAGAGCTTCAATGGGGAAAAGGGAATGGAGCTGGCAGAGAGAGAGAGAGACTGAGGCAGAGCCTGGGCTGTCCATTAGCCCTCAGATAGAGAGTCAACAGCCCCCAGGTTTGGAGGTTGGTGATGAAGGAGAAGAGGAATATCTGGGTCCAATGCCTGATGCATGGCTGCACAGAAGGCAGAGAATGGGATATCCTGGGGAAAGGAAGAGTCACCGATGCTAACGAGGCCCCACCCTAGCTCTGGGGATAAAAGGCAGGGGGCGGAGATGAATAGGTGTGACAGACAACTATTCTTCTTCCAGATGGATGGACTTGTTAGCCTGTGAAATAAACTTTTTGCTGGGGCTGCTGATATTCCTAATAAAGGAATCTTTTGAGTTCATATCAGAGGGTGTGCCATGTTTGGGGAGCTGGGTCAGAACACCATACTTCTGAAAAAGGCCAGTCCCTTTTCTGGAAAGGAATAGCCTGGTAATTGCTGTCCAAGGGTAGGTAACCTCACATTTGGATTCCTGAAATAAACTGTATGTGGGGCTTCTTTGTTTCTGATGCAGATGAGTGGCCAGTCTTCTGGGTGGGCTCCTAGCCATACTTATAGTATTCATATGCTGAAACTACAGTGCTGGCTACCCATTAACTACCATGCCAATTAGTATTGGTTTATAATGCCCTGAGTTACAACAGATGGCATCTCCTAAATGACCTTGGCTGATTTTGAAAAAGCTAAGCAGGGTTGGACCAGCTTTATATTTGAATGGAAGATCACCACCAATGCACAGGGTTATGGACTAATCTGAGATTTCATATAGCATTCTGGAAGATATGGACTTGGATGTGAACTCAGCTGCAGGGAGACTTTACTTCTTTATAAAGCTCAGAACAACTTGGAATCAATGTGCCTATCTTTGCTTTAATAAATCTGTACAATTGCTATGATCATCTTGAGAAGTCTTACTGCTGATTTCAATTGTCATCTTCCAGACATGCCAGTCTTTTTAATGGTAGCAAATATTTTTTGGAAGGCTTTCCTTTGAAGTTAGAGGGTGCCTCCTAAAGATTCATCTTTTCATCTAGGTCTTCCCTGTGTAAACAATAGAGTGGGTTTTTCCCCTCCCTTTATACATTTTAATGCATCATATATTTTTATTATCCTTTTTGCAATAAAATAAGAAATTTAATGGGATTCAGGATATAAATAGGTTAGTGAATATGAGTTAATAATAAAAAATAATGAATTTGAGTAAATACAGGTGGTCCTCCACTTACAACAGTTCCTTTAGTGACCATTCAAAGTTACACCACCACTGAAAAAGTGACTTATGGCCATTTTGCACACTTATGACCTTTGCAGCATCCCCATAGTCGCCTGATTTTCATTTGGATGCTTGACAGCTGGTTCATATTTATGACGGTTGCAGTATCCTGGAGTCACGCGGTCATCTTTTGCAACCTTCTGACAAGCAAATGCAAAAGTGCCAGATTCACTTAACAACCGTGTTATTAATTTAACAATTGCAGTGATTTACTTAACAAATGTGGCAAGAAAAGTCGTAAAATGGGGTAAAACTCACTTAACAAATTTCTCACTTAGTAACATAAATTGTGGTTGTAAGTCGAGGACTGCCTGTAATGAATAGATTTATAAATGAAATGATAACAAAGTCCCAATTTCCCTGCAGAATATCCATGGTCAATTGGTGGGTTGTGGTGATCTTTCAGGTGGGAAGATATGATGAGTGTTATTGCAAACATGTGGTGGCGCACATGTTTGCAATGTAGTTAGAATACAGTATTGCAGGCTAACTCTCCCGACTGCCAGCAGCTCGATCCTGACCAGCTGAAGGTTGAGTCAGCCTTCCATCCTTCTGAGGTTGGTAAAATGAGGACCCAGATTGTTGGAGCAATATGCTGACTCTATTAATCGCTTAGAGAGTGTAAAGCACTATGAAGTGGTATATAAGTCTAAGTGCTATGGCTATTATAATGCTTAGATCAGCCAAATTGCCCTTGAATTTCAGTAGCAAAATCCTAAGGGATTGGGGATGCATTAGGACTTTATATTGTTTATTTCTGTAATAATGAATGATGAGGTCTCATCTGCCCCTTTTACATGACATTTTATAATGTATTAGCTTAATATCTGTGAATTTTTACCTGCACTACCAATTCCCTAAGGGGGTGTGCATAAGCGCACCAGTGTGCCTACTGTCCCTGTCCTACTGTCCCCATTTTTATGTGTTTATGGCTATGTTTTGCCTATTTATATCCATTTATTTGTGCCATTTTTTTCATGCGTCCATGTCTATGTCTATCTGATACTTGTTTCCTTGTACTTGTTGACAAACAATTAATTAAATAAATAAATAAATTTAAAATATTTCGAAACATTACAAACTATAGCATGAATATAACATGAGTTATAAATGACTTTTTCCAGAATGCATCTACTATAAATATAATTCAAAACTTTTACCTGTGCATCTGATCGTGGCACTGCCCTGTTTTGAGTGATTCGTGTTGACCTTTTTCCTGAGACATTGCCATTTTCTCAGCTGCAGCAATTGGACATCCAGAAAGACTATTGAAAAGATTGTCAAAAGTAATTGTTAACAATTTATACTCAGAGGTATTAGGATTTCTAATATGTATTTTGCATCAAAAATAAAATATTATTCAGCTTGTTGCTCTTTTTATTCTGCTTATCATGTTAATTGCTATTACAGCTTTTAAAATCTTACTATATCTTCTTTTCACTCTTATCTCAAGCTGTTATGCTTGATAGAACTTCCTCTCCTATACATCTGATGATTTTGATCCAGTGAATTCCCATGCCCATTGGGGGCTACTAAGATAGCCTCCTACATACTAGGAGGTTATCCATTCTTTCCACCTGAATGTTGCTAACACAATTATTTCATTACTTCCATAACATCATTATCTCATTAGACTTTGACCCCTCTAGTAGCAAAGCTGACCTTGAACATTTTGTGATATAATACTTCTTGTTGTGATATAATACTCTTTCTTTCTCTGGGAAATCAGCCAAGTAAACCTTATCACTGATTTTAATGTGGCAAATTAAACCATGATCTATCATAAATGGATCATAAGTTCTTAGAAGAATAAATCAGTACACCAAAGTATATCAAGTTTGAATCTAATCAGAATTTTTTACCATACAGAATTGATCACTAGAATTGATCACTAGTCTTTACGGTTCCTTGTAAGCCATTTCTTTCTGGTTTTAGATGTTTTAATATCCAGTTTATACTTTGGATTTCAAAGGAATTGAAGATGCCACATTCCTGTATAAAGTATTTATACAGTAAGTACATAATTAAAACCAAAAAGATGGGGAGGGCATATATTATCTGAGATTGGGTAGCATGTATTTATATTGGCATCCTGGCTTTCTTAAGCAGAGCTGTCAATAGATTATGATTTAGGAATAAATGTATTTGATTCAATTCTAACATTTGTTAGTACTGTAAAAATGAAATAACATAATTTCTCCAATTATGTACTCATCTTTTTCATTGCTTTCAACAGGAGGATTAATTATATGTGTCATTGTCTTTCAGTAAAAACCTTGGGATCTAAAATATTTCATTTTGGCTGAAAATTCTTAAATTTATGTTTATGTAAGAAAGTTTTCTTGCAGGAGTTAAAAGGTTATATTGACAGTCCTCCGTTATCTACAATACTTGGACCAGAAACTCCATTACTAAGTGAAGTGATTGTAAAGTATGACATCACGCGACTGTGTTGATTTCTGATGACAGTTACAACAACCCCCGTTTCAGATTTTAGGAAAATCCCACACAGTTGTCAGGTGCAATGTTGCATGATCTCCATTTGTGATCTCCTGCTAACTTTCCCATGAATTTTCTTGTCAGTAGCCAGCAGTGAAGGTCTCTGGCAATTACATAACTGCAGGACAGTGTGATCGTTATAATTGTGAGTTGCCAAGTGCCCAACTCCCAATCACATGACTGTGGGGATACTACAATAGACATAACTTCCTGCCATAAGTATCCTTGTACAGTGTCATGGTAACTTCAAGTAGTTGCCAAACAAATGGTCATTAACCGAGGATTACCTACATTGTTGCTTTATATGAAATGACACAAATTTTTAAAAAACATACCCTTCTTGAAGATACTAGATTATCATCAATGGAAGCAGGCTTGAATTACCTTCTGTGAGTGTTGCGATTGCTATTGACATGTCCTCTTCCTGTACATCCAGGAGTTGGGCACTTTAAAACGTTTTCATGCATGGCAAGGACTAAATAAAAAGAAAAAACAAACAAAAAATCCTGAAATCCATGCTAATTTTACAGAATAGTTCAAAGTTGGCAATTAAGGTCAGATTTATACCCTTAGGTTTATATTAGTGAAGTTTCAACCCCCCCAAAAAATATTAAGACTAGTCACAACTACAAAATGGGTAGCTATATAAAGTGATTAAATGAATGAATTAATAGATGAATAAATGCATAAATAAAAAAGAAACTATCTCACACAGTTATTATGTAATTCAAAATAAGCAGAGAATTTAAGAGTTTGAATCACCATATAATCTCCCAAGATAACAAACCTGACATTTGTTAAATAGTTGCCCATCTTTCTTAGAGGATAGAAATTTGTGTCCACTCTTGAAAAACCCTCATCATCTAAGTGTTTCTATGTCTGAGATCTGATGACAGACAGACAGACAGACAGACAGAAATAGATATGTCATGTCTGTCTGTCTGTCTGTCTGTCTGTCTATCTATTGAATTTAACACTGTTAATCTCAAATAGACGTTGGAAGGTAGAAGATTGTTTTATGGCAAACTGACTTCCCAGCTGTGAAACAATAGCTTCATTATCCTCTCACACTGTATAAGCTACTAAACTATTTTTGTTCATTTCATGCACTTTACTTCAGTAATTCTTGATAAAATAAAATGATTCAAAGCTTCAAAAAAATAATTAAGGCATTTTGTAAACAGCTATGGGAAATATAACCAAAATAATTTTTTCCTAGCATTAAGTTCCAATCATAGCAAAGCAATTTTACTTCTTTAAATATTACCACATTCATCACCAAAGTCTCACTACTAAATCCATAGGATTACACTTAAATTTAAGTAGGTAAATTTGGGGTATAGCTTGATTTTGGACCAGGTTATCTGTTGCTGGTCATAGAAAAGAAGAGGATAAGTTATTACTATCTGACCAACCCAATCTGAGTTGGTCAAAACCAAAGGTTTTGTCTTCTGAGCATTCCAGCTCGTGCTGGAGCCCATTCTTATACTCTGGGTGCTTTGGGCTGTTCTCTGTGTGGTAATTCTCTGAGGATGGGCATGACTTCAAAAGCTCAGAAGACAAAACTTCTGATCCTGGTGATTAACCCAGATTGGATCCTGAAACATTATCCTGGGACAATATATTCACCTTCTTTCATAATAGATATCCCTTTAAATACAAGGCTATTACTAGCTTCAGTCTTTGCTTAAATTCACAGAACAGCACAGCTGTGCCATTTAAAAGTTCTGAAGGCCGATGGAATATTTTCTGAATCATCATACAGTTTTGAAGAAATCACAAGTCACCAGCTCTGTGCCACATAATTGCTTTTCTGACTGTCACTCAGTGGAATTGTTTTCATATATTCAGAGAAATGAAAACACCAAAGGCAGCATACCTACCATTCCAAGGCATAGTGCCTGTTCATATCAGTAGAAAGGGATTGTATAAATGTAATAAATAATACTATTCCTGCAGCTTATTTCTGCTTTCAGCAACAAGTTGGAATTAAATTATCCCCCTTTGCAAGATTGCTTGGGAATTTTCTTCTTCTGTTCTTTTAGACCAATCATGAAATATGTAAAAAAAAAAAATCCTACAGGAAATAACAAATTGTGATCCTCTCCGTAAGTGTAACACACTTATTTTATATTTTTAAGGAGTCACAAATAAATAGCCAAATATATAACCCTTTCTCTCAGGAGGCACCAAGCACATTATTTTCATAGTCTATCAGTGTAGCAATTATTTTTAGCACAATGAGTGGCCATAAAAATCAATCTGCCGAGAGAGGCAAAGGGCTTAGGGTTATAAAGGTATTCCCTGGGTATATATTCTTCAATAAATCATAGGGGATTTTATTTTGACCAAGAGCACAAGGCAGTATTTTCATTTCAAATGCCCACTTATGTTTACTTTCTAGAGTGATTGCAAAGTAGAAGTTCAATTCACTTACATCCTAGTAAATGTATCCAAGTGTGAGTGTGCATGTGCACACTCACTGATACTAGACCTGATTGGTTTTTGCATTTGAGAAGCAAAATAGCATCCAATTTAACTTTTATTTTCAGTATGAAAATTTGGTTTTAAGTCCCAAATCAAATTTAGTTCCGATAATATTGGAATGATACAACTCACTAACTGCTTTGCTTAAGGAACAGAAATTTTAGTTCATCTGTACTGAACTAGGATGCTTGCTTATTACTGTAATAAATTCATACATCATAAATTAGCAATGTGATCTTAAATACAATTAATTTTAGAATACCCCAAACTTTTGTAGGTCCTAGGCATTGTGCCTAATGGATAATAAGATGGTGCTTTGCCCATCCTTTGATTTAATTTGGTATGGCTTGATCTCATGATATTGTTCTGATTTGTCTAATCTTCTTGAATTATAGATACAGTTATGAAGGTAAAGTAATCCTGATGATAGCCAAGGTGTTCATACAAAACAGGAGGGGACTAATATTGAGGATTTGTGGCAGCAAGGAACCTCCAGCCTCCATTCTCCAAATCAAAAAAATATATATAGAAATAAACATGGCATTGGGCCAGCTTACAAATCTAGGTGTCCATGTTATAACCTACATGGTGTCTGCTCCCACGCCCTTCTCTTTTAGTACAATTGGAGGCTGTTTAGAAGTCTGTTTTCTTACCACCAATACTTATTGCTCACTAACCCTTCAAAGAGGGAGAAAAAGAAAGTTTTTTTTAAAAAAAAAAGTTACCTGCAAGCGACGGGAAGATCACAATAGGTAAATAATTTTATAATATAAAATGTCAAATACAAATAAGAGGAAAATGCACCAAATGTTAAAGCTTTATCAAATTGTAGTGTTTGCTGCTGTTGAAAGATGCTCAGTGAATGTGTTTGTTCCTTTTGGCTTAACTTTCAAAGGCTAAGCAGATTCAGACCTGGTTAATGTTGGTAACCAGGTCTGATACCTAGAAATATCAAAGCTATGTGAGATACTGGGAAGTTGAAAAATCATCAAAAAATCATCAATGTCAAACCATTTCTGCATGGATACCAAGAGGTCTTCGCATCCATTTCCAGCTTGACTCAAAAAAGGCTTGATTTAATGTATTTATTTGTAAAATCTTGACACTCATTTACTTAATCTAGGAGTCTGGGCACTTGAAATAGAATACTCTGGTAAACACTATGAGATACCTAGAAGTTGAGGGATACTTACCCAATTAAGTTTCATAGTGCTGAGATTTTGTTCTGGAGTTTTACCCATGCAGTATTACCCAGCAGTGGTAGGGTGAAGTAGATATAAGATTATCATTTAGTTATGATGGCATGGTTTTTATCTGATCTGGTCCCTTAGGCCAGGCTGGTTTTGCTCAGCAATGGACTGTATTCAGCTTAAGCAACACCCTTCTGGATCTGAGATTTTTCTGGAATATTAATTTCAGGTGCTTTAGTGACTTTTCATCCCATAAATAATAGTGTATCTTCATCACTGAAATGGACACGAAATTATACCACTGTTATAATGCAGATCCTTGTTATGACCCTTATAAAAGGCTATGCCTTGTGTCATCATGCCAGTGGTGTGACATAGAGTTTTCTGTATTGAAGACTTTCTACTTACTTTCAAGTGGCACTCTGACTTTATGTGGACAGCCCGAAAGACTGCGATGATGAGGATACAATCCAGTCACATGACCAGTTCCATCACAACCTGGAATGGGACATTTGGTCTCTCTTTTTTCAGGCCTGGGTACATCTGTAAAAAAACAGAATGGACGGTCTGGCTGGAACACTGTAAATTAAATATTAGGCTCAGCCTAATATATATATATATATATATATATATATATATATATATATATATATATTTGTTTTCTGAGGTTTGTTTTTTTATATATTTGTTTTCTGACACAGGATGTCACCACCACACATCCACCCAGAAAGCACACCCAAACCCACACTGATCAGGAAGCACGACCAAGGACCAGAAGCCAGACCGCAGCTGCAACATTAGCCACTTCAAACCCCTCCAATCCATACATGCAGCAGACCGACACCCACTACGAAGATGTAGCACGACCACGAACACGAAGCCAAACAGCAGCAGTGCAGCTCACCAGCTCAAATCCCCCTGCAGCACAGATTAGACTGAGCACAACCAAGCCCCCACCAACACAGGACACACCCCCAGCCAATCAGAGCACAGAAAAAACCCCATCCAATCAGAGCACAGCCAAGCTCCCACCCAATCAGTTCAAACCCCCACTAGCAGTTAAAAGGAAGAAACAGCTGCGATCACACATTGCTCCCAGAAGCACGAAGCTGAAGCCTGAAGATGACGAATGAGACTTGTCGAAACGTCGCCAAGACACTTCCAATTTTACACGGAGAAAACCGAACAACCAAAGACATATATATATATATATATATATATATATATATATATACACATACATACATACACACATACATACATACATACACACACACACACACACACACACACACACACACACATATATATTAGGCTGAGCACTTTTAAGTAATAGAATAAAAAGCAATTTTCTTTCAAGGTGTTAATAAATCCTGAAATGCTAGACAACATTTAACATCCTACTTTAAATAATGACTTGTTATTTTTGCACTAAGACATATGGCATTAGAATTTGCAATGACATTTGCGTCATGTGCCAAAAATTTGGAACTATCTATGAGTGGAAAAATAACTAGCTAAACAACTAGCTATCAGGCTTTGGAAAAGTTGGATTGTTGTGAACAAATCAGACATTCATCCCAAAATATAGAACCCTAACAATGTCTTAGAACCTTATGTCGAATTTTTCTTTTTATCAAGATGCTTTAATAAGGAATTTATACAAGGAATTATATGAAATCAATATACCAGCATGGCTAAAAGTGCAGGATTTGTTTGCAAGCTAAAGCTATATTTATATAATATTTCATTCATATTAGATGTGAAGTTTCAGTTTTTGCAGCAAAAGTAAGCATGCAAAATATGCTAATCTCTCCATTAAACACTATAAAAAGTTCTGTTTGCCTTATATATAGTATTTATTTATTCTAATATAAATTTACCTTTCTTGCTTTTGAAAAAGGATAAATATAATGATCATATAAACATTTGAATTTTGAAACTACGTAATAGAATTATAAAGTTTAAAATTATTTGTTATTTTTGCTATACAAATACACATGATTTTAATATAGATTTAAGATATACAGAACATTTCACTTCTGTCTGAAAAAAGGGGCACAGAAAACTGAAATAATATTATTGTTTGTCTTTTTTCATCTTTTCAGGTATATTAAAAACAAAATTGTCTGTATCTGCCCTATCCTTATATATATAACTTTTAAAATCTTAAATACATATGCATTTTTCTTCAAAATAAGGAAATGCCACTGAATTAAATACAAATAATTTTCAAGTGTCATCTCTGCATCTTCAATAAAATGGCAGACTGAAATCAAATAAGAGTTCTTCTACAGATATATATCTTTAAAAGGACTGGACCCATTAAGCAGGTATAGTTTGAGCAGTTCATCAAAATGAAACAATTTACAGTATCTTCTATATTAGCCAATTACATTTTTTGGCACATACACATTTTAATGTCTTTAACTGCCTCCACCACCACCACCAAGTGATCTGCTTGCTTCCATAATATTTTCAAATTACAGTGGTAAGTGAGAGATTGGCCAAGCCAGAGGGAGGAGTCAAACAGGGAATTAGCCTGAAATCCCTATGGAGTCACAAACAATCTGACTCCACCCTGCCCTTGAATGTCACTGAACTTTAATCTCACTCACATGTAGACTGTTAATCTGAGAATATTCCTGTGTATAGGCTTGAATAATAAAACAACTAACTGAATTCTTCACGTGTAAGTCTGGATGTTTGTGTCTAATGGTAAGGCAAATAGTTTGCTGATACATGTACTTATAATTGGAATAATCATATATTCATATAGGAAGCATATATTTATGGCTTCCTGTCTTTTTTCCATGCAGTTAATTTAATAGTTCTTATTCAAGTTTTCTCCATAATGTGCCCTTCATATCATCTTACTGAAGAAACCCATGGCCTCTCTCAAGAATTCCATCTTTGGTACTTTTCCAATCAAAATTAAATGGCTCTAGTGAAGAGATGTCAGCCTTTTCAAGTAGATCTGACAGGAAACATGAGTAGATGAATTAATTCTACTTTATTGAAAGGCTATATTAACAGAATCTTGCAACTTTGATAGCACAAATCTCCCATCATCAACCTTTACAGGTTGAGAAGTTAGGGATGGTCCCTCCTGAGCCTCTTTCTTTTTCATTATGCAGCTGTAGGCTATGTCCTGTCTTATGCAACTATTCCCTAGACACCATCTTTTTGCCTATTCTCAATGTCTTTGTCATATATCATTTCAAGAGGCTCCATCTCAAAATGGTGAATGTTACCAGGTATCAGATTCCCAACATCTTTGTATTTTTCATACTAGCATTGTGGGTCTTTAGCTTTACGAACATTTCCTGCAATGATACATTTATATGTTCCAGTAATATATGATAAATCTTTGTTGATTTGATGGAATGCTTAAATGATGCCATTTCAGGCACTGTATGACATTTCTGGGACCCTAAATATATAGATTGTGTAGGTCAATGAATGTGGATTCTCTATCTCATGTTCTGAGTAAACAAAACCTATGCTACTGTCAGAAGAAAACATGACAATAGACTTGGAAGATATCACTTAGCAGAAATAAAGAGAATGTAACAACCCTATATTTCTACAACAGATAAAAGCCAGTCAGGCTGATAAGAGTTTGCAAAGAAACTATTCTTTAATATAGCAGGCATATCTTGGAACCCATACATTGTATAGTCTTCTTTAGTATAATAGTTTCAGCTAGAGTATAATTAATAGATACAATATACAATACAATTCAAAGTAAAATTACATTCATTCATTTACATGGGATTATTTTCTCCTAAAGATCTTCCATTGCTCAGACAATTTAACATCATAAAACTTACCTATTGATAAGTTTGGCAGTGAAGATTCTAAAATTCACAGCTAAAAACACTTTGAAATCCATCATATATCCGTGAACGATTTAGGGTTTACTAGAAACTTATCATTTGACAAAGCCAGTAAAATATGCAACAATATGTATTATATACAGATATGATTTAGTTATTACATACTGTATCTATATGGTATGGTAAATGGTTTCATTGTTTAAAATCTAATTTGGGACCAGAAATCCACATCCACAGAAATGTTTTCTCTACTGTGTAGTACACTGTTCTTTATCACTGGGGAATCCAAAGAGCCTTGTTGCACTTCCAACTGAATCAAATGCAGGTAGTCCTTGACTTACAACCATTCATTTAGTGACCGTTCAAAGTTACAGCAATGCTGAAAGAAGTGACTTATGACAGTTATGAAACCATTGTAGCATCTCCATGGTCATGTGATCAAAATTCAGATGCCTGGAAACCGGTTCATATTTATGATGGACGCAGTGTCCCGGGGTCTTGTGGTTACCTTTTGTGACCTTCTGATAAGCAAAGTCAATAAGGAAGCCCGATGTATGTAAAAATTGTGATACTAACTTAACAACTTACAATGATTTACTTAAGAACTGTGGCAAGAAAGGCTGTAAAATGAACCGGAACTCACTTGACAACTCCCTTGCTTAGTAATGGAAATTTGGGGCTCAATTTTGGTGATACTTGAAGGATTACCTGTAGTATTGTGGAAGTAAAGAAAGCGATTTCTTCCCGTTCTCCCCGTTACCTGAATCGTAACACAATAATGAGGTGTTTGGAAGAAAAGGACTACTGCACCATTGCAAACAAATGATGTGTGAATGTAGTCCACTAAGTGTTGGCATGATAAGTTGAAATCTTTCACATATATAAGTCATTTATAAATTATATAAATAACCATCCAAGCAGTACTTTTCAACACAGGGGGCAGGGAAAGGGCAAGGAAAGGAAATATATTTATTTTGGCAGTCATGTTGTTGAAGCCCTGCAGTAAATCTCCCATTCACTGGTATCATTTTTGTAATAGCCATGAGGGCATGAAATTCCTTATCAAAACTTTTATATCATATTAAACATGAGTGAAAAACCCAATGGAGTGCTCAGAAAGTCAGTGTACTAGCTAAAATTCAGAACAGTGCTACTCTGGAATCAGGGATGGGGACCAGGATTTAACAACTATTTAACTGAATGTGTAATTTACTGTGAACAAAGAAAGTGGACTTACGCTTGTGGTTATAGACTGGTCTACCACCAAGGTCAACTATTTTGGCTTGTCTTCTTTCACTTGCAAGATGCTCCAGTAGGAACCTATCCAGTTCTTTGTAAGTACTATGAAAGACGTGACCCTGCTCTGCCTGAAGAGCTATCGCTTGTTCCAACAAATTTAAATTCTGTTTTGTTTTATCCAAGTCAAATGACTGTTCTGTGTTTTCTGATAGACAATCATCTTCACAATCTGGAAATGGATTCTGCATTCTATTGCTGCAAGTGTCAGCATATGAGTCCTGTGATTCTTGCAGTTCTGATCTCAAACTACTAAAAGTTTCAGAATTGTTAACATCTTTTTCTTCAGCTTTGACATCAGGTGTATTTAGGACCTCTTCCTGATTGCATCCTACAAGATACGTTTTACTTAAAGGCAGTTTTATACTTATCTCTTCAGAAAAATTTGAGGAACTATCCCATTCATTGTCCAGAATTTCAGAGCTGGTTTCGTTATCTTCTGAGGAACAGTATTGTGGATGTAGAATGCTAATTCTGTCCCTTACAGAAGAATTAATTCCATAACATGCAGCAATGTTCTTATTCTCTGTTTTTAAGGGCTGGTTGCCACTATCACTTAGTTTATCATTCTCTAGGGAATTTGGTGCATCTTTTGCTATTTTTTCAAAATTAATTAATGTATTGGACATTGTGTCCTGGCAATTAGTGAAATTGTCCTTCTTTAGAAGATCATTTTCTTGCATGTTGAAATACGAGATACTTTTTGCTGACACTAAAGTGGTGTTTTCTAGAAAGAGAGAAACAGAGAAGACAAAGTTAGAGTACTTCTATTTTGGCCACAACAAATCTGTTAACTATAAATTAATCTACTTATGTCAATGAGATCTTGGGGAAATGTTGCCTATGTGGTTGTTAAGAACTGGCAAAAACTTGATAGTACAAAATCAATCAATGTCAGTGAGAACAATCCAGGGTCAAACATTCTTAAAACATTTTTAGGGTTTCTTTCTTGATTTATATGAAATCATACTGTGCAAAACATTCCTTTAAAAAATAAATGGAAACAATAGAATAGAATAACAGAGTTGGAAGGGACCTTGGAGGTCTTTTAGTCCAACCCCCTGCTTAGGCAGGAAACCCTACACCACTTCGGGCAAATTGTTAGCCACATCTTCTTAAAAACTTCCAGTGTTGGAGCATTCACAACTTCTGCAGGCAAGTTGCTCCACTGATTAATTGTTCTAACTGTCAGGAAATTTCTTCTTAATTCTAAGTTGCTTCTCTCCTTGATTAGTTTCCACCCATTGTTTCTTGTCCTACCCTCAGGTGCTTTGGAGAATAGCTTGACTCCATCTTCTTTGTGGCAGCCACCTGAGATATTGGAACACTGCTATCACATCTCCCCTAGTCCTTCTTTTCATTAAAAAGTACACAAAGTAACCAAACAATTATGTGAATCCATGATAAAATTATATAACTTGTCCCAAAATATAAACAATTATAATAATGTGAAGTGTAACTAGTATTGTGATCACCACTTCATATGTTGAGGCAGGCAGGCAGACAGATATATCTATATCTCTTCTTAAGTTTATTTATTTATTTTATTTATTTATTTATTTATTTGATTTTTATACCGCCCTTCTCCCGAAGGACTCAGGGCGGTGTACAGGCAAAAATAAAACAGATAATACAATATACAATTTAAAATGCAAATTAAAAAACTTATTTTAAAATTAGCCTGAGAAGTTAAAATATAACATAAACTAAAAACCCCATTTAAATTAATTAATAAAAATTTAAAATTAATAAAATTCAATTCAAGCCAGCCCCGCGCGAATGAAAAGATGTGTCTTCAGTTCGCGACGGAATGTCCGAAGGTCAGGTATTTGGCGTAAACCCGGGGGAAGCTCGTTCCAGAGTGTGGGAGCCCCCACAGAGAAGGCCCTTCCCCTGGGGGCCGCCAGCCGACATTGTTTGGCGGACGGCACCCTGAGAAGTCCCTCTCTGTGAGAGCGTACGGGTCGGTGGGAGGCATGTGGTAACAGCAAAAATTATAAGTTAAAAATTATCAAAAAGAGACTTGCTTTGAATGCAACAATGTGTAAAAGAGATATTTTGTACCTGGCTTACTGAATTCATGGAAAGACAATCCATAGATACAAAATAAAGCTAGGGGCAACTTCATCATTGAATTCAAAATGAAATCAATGAATTATTGTGTGCTAAATTAGTTACTATCAATGTGAACATGGATATGTTGAGCAGTGGGAAAAGTGCCTCTCTTACTTACAGGTGTGTTTAATTTTTACTTTGAAGCAATAGAGCTTGGAAAAACACAAATATAATGCAGAAACTGGCAGCTGAGACTTTTCTTATGTTGATGAAAACATTTTTTCCCCTGAATCTTCTTTGACAATGTTAATTCTTCCCCATTGCTTATATTTTCAATTGATTATATTATTAAAAGGTGATGTATTGGATTTCTTAAAGAATTTCAACATACACATGTCCTGTATTGAGAATCACTTTTTCTTTGAGATTGCATGTCAAAACAATGGTAGTAGCTACAAGGAAAAGAATCTCAAATGCCAAAAGACAATAAATCCTTTGTGTTTCATTTACTTTTTTTTTCTAAATGTTTTTTTTTTCCTGACAAGGACACTCCAAAATACATCTCCATCATCTTCCTTTCTGGTAATTATCTCCCTAAAATCAACACTGGTCTGCCAGGATCAAGTAAATATTACCATAGTAACTAAAAGCATTTTTGGATGAAGGGAAGAATTTAGCCACAACACTAGCCCCTTCAATAATGCTGATTATAGGGTGTATTCTTTTGTTGGGATGCATTCAACATAAACTGGAACGTTTTGCACTTTACTTCCTAGAAGAGAAAAAAATGAGATAAACAAGTGCATAATAAAAAATAAGACAGTCTGGTTCTTTGCGGAATCCATGTCAAACCAACTCTGGGTTTAAATATTAACTTAAATATCATCCAGAAATGCAAATCAAGTTTTGTCTCAGCAACAGTAAGCTATTAAGAGAAAGTATAAAGGGTTATCATAATTTCAAAGTATTATCAACTACTGAAAACAAATAAAAAGCATTTTCGGTGAATATGTCCAATTCATTGAACTATTCTCTCAAGCCACTTAACTACCCACATGTGTACAATAATGATTTATAGACATTATACCTAATTATGCATATTTGGGCTATGGTGGAGTGCCTAACAAAAGCTCTAGAAAGCAACAATTACCTCTGTTGCTTAGCTACATAGTTTAAAATATTCCTATTAAGTGCAGATTATTGTGGAAGGGGGGAGGAGAATAGAAATGCACATGTGCCTCTACAATGCATTTCACTTTATAGCTGCCAAACTGTTAGCGTTTTGGGTCATTTCCAGTTTACATAATTGTTTGGTTCAACTGTTTGTTATACATTAAAAGAAAAATATTTATTAATTGTTTCTTACACATTTTCTTCCAGAAACTGGGCCCCATACCAAAGGATGGAGCCCTTTTTGAACTACTTGTCAGGCATTTGTTGTTGCTGTTGCTATTATTGCCTGACCTGAAAACTCCCAACATAACTTTATTTATGGATGTTCTTCCTTCAGGGTATAGAAAGAAACAATCAAGAACAGCAGGCAAGGTAACAAAAATCCAAACACTTATTAATAGATATTCTAATCAAGGACGTGGTGGCTCAGTGGCTAAGTCTTGTCGATCAGAAAGGTCGGCAGTTCAGCGGTTCAAATCCCTAGCACTGCATGAGTGAGCTCCTGTTACTTATCCCAGCTTCTGCCAACCTAGCAGTTCGAAAGCACGTAAAAAATGCAAGTAAAAAAATAGGGACCACCTTTGGTGGGAAGGTAACAGCATTCTGTTCGCTTTTGGCATTTAGTCATGCCAGCCACATGACCACGGAATTGTCATCAGACAGCACTGGCTCTTTGGCTTAGAAATGGAGATGAGCACCGCCCCCTAGAGTCAGGAATGACTAGCACGTATGTGTGAGGAAAACATTTACCTTAACCTTTAATCAAGGACAGAAAATGTCTGAGTAAGGTTCATATTTTCCCCCCTTTTCTCCATTTAAATTAAATGATAATAAATAGAGGAAAGTAGTAAGTAGGGGTAAAACTCTTATTGAATGTTTTACATTTTTACAACAAAAAATTCCCCAACAGCCAATCTAACATTCATGAGTCAATAGTACAGAAATGGCCTATAGAGCTATTTTCCTTGTAGATAGATGCATGAATTGCAGTTTCTGTCATATGAAATCAGTTTGAGGTTATTCAGAAGAGATCATTACTACCCTAACAGCTATTTAGAAATAGGAAATAGGACATGATTTATTCTAGCATTACACTCCTCTTTCCCCACAGAAGAAGAATGTATGTGACTATTAATCACATATAAGTACATATAATTATCACAATAATAACTGTGGGGTTGAAACAACATGAAAGTTGCTGGATATCAATATGATATGTCCCTTGGTCTATAAATGTCCATTAAATTCATGAAAATACTGGTGCAAGGCAGCCTCCTAGCATTGGCATTGCTTTAATCTGTTTCTAAAATGGACTCTGAACCATACACAAAGATTATTTATCCATTTATTGGACAAATAGAATTACCAGTAAATTCTATGCATGAACACATGCATGAACATATGCATTCACACCCCCATGCTCATGTAAAGAAGCAAGATAACATTATGACTTGACCATCAACAATCAGACAAAAGCTCTATGTGAAGAACTACTTGTGAATTAAAAGGATCTAAATTATATATCTTAAATCACTCCAACTTTATTTGAGAATGGGAGGCCATTTTATTTTATGGAATTCCATAGTATATCTTAAACATTTAACTGAACAGGATCACTGTTACGTAGAACTATCATAAGTGTAAATGACTTCTCTTCAAAACTATGCTTTGTGCATGGGAGTACGAATCAGTCAAGCATGCATTGTTAGTTATAGAGCTAGAAGACAAGTTGATGTTAGCCTACATGTCACTGCAGAGAAGTCTTACTTATGAATGGATGCAATCCTTCATTCTAAGGCTGACAGAGAAGGCTAAAAGGTCTTCTAATGGCTACACCTTTGTTCTGCTAAGAATATGGATTGATAGACATAGATCAGTATGGTAAATTCTTGTGCAACATAGGAGAAAAAGTGGCTTGCTGGTATCCAAAGTCTTGATGGTGTACTATCATGAAACCTAATTTAGATATCTTCTATTCAAGACCTAATTTAGTTATCTTTTATTAAATCCAATAATCCAATAATCTGCACTACATCTTACAACATCTTGAATCTCCAAAGACCTATGCAAGGGTCCTTTTTGTAGACTTTAGTTCAGCATTCAATACCACCATTCCAGACACTCTTCTAACTAAACTAAACCAGCTACAGGTACCTGAACAGACTTGTAAGTGGATCACAAGCTTCCTAACAAACAGGAAGCAGCAGGTAAAGCTAAGCGGGATCACTTCAGATACTTGTACAATTAGCACAGGGGTCCTCCAAGGCTGTGTGCTCTCTCCACTTCCCTTCTCTCTGTATACCAATGACTGCATCTCCAACGATCCATCTGTTAAACTACTGAAGTTCGCAGCTGACACAACAGTGATTGGTCTCATTCGAGACAATGACAAATCCGCATATAGACGTGAGGTCGAACCACTAGCCTTGTGGTGCGACCGTAACAATCTGGAACTGAACACACTCAAAACTGTAGAAATGGTGGTAGACTTTAGGAGAAACCCTTCCATACTTCCACCTCTCACAATACTTGACAACACAGTATCAACAGTAGAAACCTTCAAATTTCTAGGTTCTATCATATTGCAAGATCTAAAATGGACAGTTAACATCAAAAACATCATCAAAAAAGGACAACAAAGACTGTTCTTTCTGCGCCAACTCAGAAAGCTCAAACTGCCCAAGGAGCTGCTGATCCAGTTCTACAGAGGAATTATTGAGTCTGTCATTTGCACCTCTATAACTGTCTGGTTTGGTTCTGCAACCCAACAAGACAGACACAGACTTCAGAGGATAATTAGAACTGCAGAAAAAATAATTCCTACCAACCTGCCTTCCATTGAGGACCTGTATACTACACGAATCAAGAAGAGGGCTGTGAAAATATTTACAGATCCCTCACATCCTGGACATAAACTGTTTCAACTCCTACCATCAAAATGACGCTATAGAGCACTGCACACCAGAACAACTAGACACAAGAACAGTTTTTTCCCGAAGGACATCACTCTGCTAAACAAATAATTCCCTCAACACTGTCAAACTATTTACTAAATCTACACTACTATTAATCTTCTTATTGTTTCCATCACCAATCTCTTTCCACTTATGACTGTATGACTGTAACTTTTTGTTGCTATCATTAAGGGTTAAATTGCAACCTATGACCATCATTTGTGTTGTAAATGTTGTACCTTTGATGACGGTATTTTTTTTCTTTTATGTACTCTGAGAGCATATGCACCAAAACAAATCACACTTGGCCAATAAAAAATTCTATTCTATTCTATTCTATAAAAAATTCAAGTTCCAGATCAATATTTAGTAACAATAAAGTGGGGAGGGAGGGAGGATGGGGAGGATTGAATTTCAGTCTATTTAAGACAGAGTTGATCAATTAAAAAATAGATCAGAGGAAAGAAAACATTATGTCTTATTTTTATACTTTGCATTTACTTCTAGAATCTGATGTGATTCTTGTTATGCAGCTGTCAGTGTCAATCGTATCTGCTCATGAAATATCAGTGTTAGACTATTAAGTAAGAATTAGCCAAGATGATATGTACCTTAAATACATATTATTTGAATTCTCTATGGGGTGACTTTTGAAAAGTATTTCAAAAAATCCAAGTGTTTTAGAATACTATAGCTAGACCATTAACTGGTACCACTTAGGAAAGGCTTAATCATTAATATATTTTTGGATTTTTAAAAAACATTTTTGAATATTGGAGAAATGAAGACCCTTTGGACTGGGAAGATTTTATTGAACTCATCAGGTGAGTTTCCACCTTCTTAGAAGACAGTGAGATAATTTTGATTTTAAAAGTTTGAAAAATATGGTTGGTTTTTTTTGACTATGCAGTAAAAGGATGCTTAATATATAGATTTTTGAAAATTAAAAACTGATCAATGGGCAGAAAGATTTGGAATTATAATTTTGATTATTTGCAAGATTACTATTTTCTTGTAAGAAAATGGGAATTTTTTTTAATGATAAGGAGATTTTGAAGGCTGGACATTAGAGCCAGAGGATAAAGAAATGGGAGCAGAAATCCTTGGTGCAAAGTTCTTCGTACTTTCAGCTGTGTTTTAGGACATAATGGATCAAATACTTAATAAAATTGACAGAGCATATTGTAATGAAGTTGTAAAACAAAACGGGTTGCAATGAATGTCTATGAAATTAATTTGAAGGGGGATTTAAATGTAAAACAAATGAATCTGTTGGATGACTCATTCCCTAAAGGAGATGAACAGATATTAAACTAGGAAACTGATTTGGATGTATTTTTTTCCTGAATGCACAAAAGAGCTCTGCTAAAATTTGGAAGGACTTTTTTCGAAGTGAAAAACAGAAGGATAAATTTTATTTATTGATGTCAAAGAAATCTGTTAAAGTTTTGATGGCATTTTGTTTCGAAACATGGATGAGAAGCAAACTACTTTTTTTTTTTGAATGGGTTAAAAATAATTTTAAAAAACAACAATGATTTATAAGATTGTCTTGTTTGATCAGGCTTAATAGAGAAAAACAGTTATATCTAGTTGTCCTTAATGGACTTTTGATAAGAAAGATTGACTGAAGTAGCATTTGGACTTTGTTTTCCTTAAGTATGAGATGAGCTATGGGGAGAAGAGAGATTATGCTTTATTTAGAGATAGTGAGAAGCTGTTTAAAAACCCTACTAGGGTAAAGTTACCTCTTTTTTCTTCCTCCTTCTCTTTCCTTTTTTACTTTTTTTTCTATTGCCACCCCCTCCCCAACTCCATTTTATACTCTTTTGTATTTTTATTTTGGTATTTTTTATAGTTTATTTTGATTTTAATTCTCTTAATTTATAATTCTTAATATTTAATGCCCTTCTGTTCTTTACTTAGAATTCTAGGAATCATAACAATTAGTCTCAATTTAATAAATTAAATGAACTATGAAATGAACTACTGTAACTGGTCCCTCTCATTTTGGGGGAATTTAGTAGTGTGCATAATCCTATATCTGCTCCCCCCTCCCTTTCTCCTTCCCCCGCCCCCGTGGCAATACAACTAGATCATCACCATCATCATCACCATCATCATCACCATCATCACCACCATCATCATCATCATCATCATTTGCACAAAAATGTGAAGTCATAGTTGCCAGTTCTTTTAGTTGATGTTGACCTTCATAACCATTGAGTTCTTCCCAAGAACCAAAGAAATTGTAATGCACTGGCATAGTAGAAGTGCACATCTAAGTAGTGTGGCTTTTTAAAATTGACATATGAAAATTTTGTCAATGTGCAGATTTTCTAAGTGCCATACAAGATGTCTTGGTATGGCACTCAGCATGCTGATGACCACAGGGATTACCATGGCCAGTTTATGCTATTTTGTGTATTGGTGTTTTTCTTTGATTATTATATATACAAAAATGTAAAATCACAGCTGCCAGTTCCTTTGGCGGTATTGGGTTTGTACGAATCAATTTATTTGATTATCGTTATTATTTTAGAAGATACCCCTGCTTCCTATTTTCTGACAACAACCCTGAAAAGTACATTAGACTGAAAGACATTAGGTAACTTGTATATAATTATAAAAAGTCATTAGAATCTGATCCAATAAATTTAATGGAACTTATTCTCATGTGTATGATTGCAGACTAAGGGACCCTACTACTTATAACTTGAATCTTACACACATGAATTTATGAAGAAAGTAACCCAGTACAATTCCAATCTCATTGTTTTAGACATTTGACAAAGCAATTTCCAATACAATTCTGTATTAATTTGTTATTAAATTTCTATAAATTTACAGGAATTTTGATCTGAGCAAAGACGTGTTCAACTGGTTTGTTTTCCTGACTCACAACGTATATTCAGCAGAAGACATGAGAATGCATGAGCACATATAAATGCACAAATTCAAACCAACATAATAGGCATGATGTAACCGCTGTTTGTCCCAGCATCCCACCTACCATTTCATCCCATGTGATAAGCCAATAGTAGTATCTGTTATAAGTTTTGCTCTACTAGGTGGGCTGGGATATTTATTTTTAAATAGTAACCTAATCACAAGTTAGAAAATAGTTCTGAGAAGAATCTAGAATATTCCATTCTGAAGTTTGAAACACTGAGCATGTTTTGCTTAGAGCACCGAATAGTTGGAATGGCTATTTTGAGATATTTCCAGCTTAGAATATTTTACACACCTTAAATCCTAAACTTGATCAACTTTTAATTTTATAGAATAGAATAGAATAGA
Organism: Ahaetulla prasina; assembly: GCF_028640845.1. Classification (NCBI taxonomy): domain Eukaryota; kingdom Metazoa; phylum Chordata; class Lepidosauria; order Squamata; family Colubridae; genus Ahaetulla; species Ahaetulla prasina. The sequence goes on along the minus strand of NC_080541.1, from coordinate 50,004,251 downwards.
ATAGAATAGAATAGAATAGAATAGAATAGAATAGAATAACAAACTTAGAAGGAACCTTGGAGGTCTTCTAGTCCAACCCCCTTCTTACGCAGGAAACCCTACACCACTTCAGACAAATGGTTAATTAATCTCTTCTTAAAAACTTCCAGTTGTTCCACTGATTAATTGTTCTAACTGTCAGGAAATTTCTCCTTAGTTCTAAGTTGCTTGCCTCCTTGAATAGTTTCCACCCATTGCTTCTTGTTCTACCCTCAGGTGCTTTGGATAATAGTTTGACTCCCTCTTCTATGTGGTAATCCCTGAGATATAGGAACACATTATTATTATTATTATTATTATTATTATTATTATTATTATTATTATTATTATCATCATCATCATCATCATCATCATCATCATCATCATCATCATCATTACCATTATCATCCTCACCAGTGTACCACCCTTGCACCACAAATCAGGTTAATAGAGATAATGTGAATGACTGGTTCAAACTCCTCCAGTGAGCTATGTCCCCAGTTGTCTTATATGGTAATTAACATTGGCTTTCTGATATAATTTTGAAGGGCGTCTAGTGATAGGATTTCCCTTGTGTTCTTTGGGAAGCATTAGGAAATATTGATTAAGTTAGAATCCATGCTTTTTCATACCTGTTTGGAGAACATTATTATTGTCCTGAAAGTGTGTCCTGCCTTCATTCTCTCCTTTGCCTTCCAAGGTGGGATTGTAGTGGCGAGGCTTCATTAACAGAGATTTTCTTTTGTTGATTGGAACTTCCAAAATCTGTTCTTCAGCTTTTCTCTTCTTAGCCATGGAGTTTTTGTAGGCACTGTATTTATACAAAAGCTTTTAATAATGGAAAAAAATAAAATGAAAGACATTGCACAAGAAAAATAGTATAACCAAAGCTATCAATGAATGGATCCTGTAAAAGTGTGTATATATGTGCATGGACATATGTGGATATGCTTAATTTTACTGGATGGAGAGAAAGGTGAAGACCGTTTTCAGAATATTTTATTTTCTAATGCAACCAAAAGTCTACAGAGGCATAATACATATGTTTTAAGGAAAAGGAAAAGTCATCCTTAATTCTGAATAGAAAATGTGTTAATATAATCTCAGCTCTTGACTAGATTATATGTGTCCAGGAGTAGATAAAGAGAGATCAATAATGATTTGTTAATCCCCAGAGAGAGCTAATATGAAAATTCCAGTTGATTGTGCCTAATTTCTTTGTTTTGCTCAGATGAGTACAGTTGAAATATAACCGTTTGAATGGTTTGCTCTTTTTCTTGTATGTAACAACCAAGGTACTGCCTGAGCTTTAGAAATGGACAAAGAGGTAGATAGAAATGCATAGCAAAGATACATTTGGATTCTGATCTAAATCAGAACCAGCACATGATCTGCAATGCAAGATATTGCTGCAGCATTTCTGAGCCACCACAAAGTCTTACTGTCATAGCTAAATCATTCAAAACTGTTATACAAACTCTGGTTTCCTACTTGTAGTTTTCAGTCCCTGGGATCTAATACTGTAGAAAAGAAATCAAACACACACACACACATTCACAAACATTATTCTATCTTATATTTGACATTCTTGAAGATATTTAAAGATTACTGTCATAATCAACTTAATCTCCTCTTCTTTGCTCAATACGCTCAGGTTTTGCAATTTGTTTTTCATTGGATTAAGTTTCTATGGTTCTGACAATTCTTGTCTAGCCCCACTTTGATCTACCATGTTTTCCCAAAAATAAGACCTGTCTTATATTTTTTGAACCCTGAAATAAGCGCTTGGCCTTATTTTCAGAGAGGTCTTATTATTTTGGGGTGCATGGAGCAAGATCATCTATTGCAATATCCTTCCTGTAAAAGACTACTTCAGCTTCAATCGCAATATTACAAGAGCAAAAAATAGATTCAAGCTAAATGTCAACCGCTTCAAACTTGATTGCAGAAAATATGACTTCTGTAACAGAGTTGTTAATGCTTGGAACTCATTACCTGACTCCATAGTCTCTACTCAAAATCCCAAAATCTTCAACCAAAAACTGTCTACTATTGACCTCACCTCATTCCTGAGTGGACTATAAGAGGCGTGCATAAGAGCACAATAGTGCCTACCATTCCTGTCCTATTTTTCTCTTCATTATATCAAATTAATACAGTTGATGCATATTTTTTTACTTATATATTTTCTTCAAGACATGTTGTTTTATCTATGACAATTGTTTGTGTATACTGTTGGGACAAAAGAAATATATATGTTGTGTCTTGCCCGCCCTCAGAGCAGCCGGGGCCTTCTTACCTGCTCCCGCACACTGAGGAATGTATGCCTCCCGGTCCCAGTCCTGGCTCCATGCCCACACAAACTGCAGAAGGAGAATCTCCCTGCCCCAGCCCTGACTCCATGCCCAGGCAAACGGAGCAGCTAGACCCCTCCCCCTCCTCCACAGCAGGTGAGCCTGAGGAGGGTTTATTACCAACAGCTGATTGGTGTGACCCTCGCATCAGAAGATTGGAGAGGCGGAGGCTGCAGAGGAAGGAGGGCAGGCCTTAATGAGTGCTGAGTCATGGAGCCACACCCCATGGCCTATATAAAGGATCTACTTTCTGGCAGTCTCTGAGTCAGGCAAAAGTCAAACTTATCTTGCTGAAGTCACTTACTGGTCTCCTGCCTGCTCTGAGGACTTTGCTAGGACTTTGGGCAGAGCTGCAGAGGCACGCCTGATTCGGATTTCCCGGACCCAGCCGTCAGCGGAGGAGTGGGACACGACAATATATATATAAAAAGATGGGACTCCTCTTGCTGTCTTACCTGATTTCCAGCTCTGCGTTTAAATATTTTCGAGGAGGGCTTATTTTCAGGGAGAGGCTTATTTTAGCACATGCGCTCAAAAGCCCGATTGGGCTTATTATCAGGGGATGTCTTATTTTCAGGCAAACAGGGTATATAGATCAGATTTAAAAATAATTGTTTTGGGGGCTAAATAGATTTATTCTGCATCTTCAATTATAATATGCTATATATTTATAGAGGTTTTTTTTTCTGTCTTTATAATCTGGAAGTGCCACAGCTCGATAGCAGCCACAAACTGCTATGAAAGATTTGAAAGTAGCCCCCGTAACTCTTTCAAACCTTATAAGCAATATACAAGGAGTAACATATTAATTGCATTTAAATTTATTTATTAAATTTATTTGCCACCTATCTCATTTCAAAAGACTCTGGGCAGCTTACAACATAATACACATTAAAAAAATTAAAATCATAGAATATAAAGTTACAAAAGAGACAAAATCAAATCATTTATTTATTTAGTCTATATGGCATGCAATGTCAGAGAAATTTACAAGTGCTAGACAAAATGCAGCCTTGACAGCCTAAATTGCTAGTTCATTCTGTTCAGTGCTTGGGCGCTGATCCTTGGTGCACCACAGGGGCAAACTAGGTTACACCAGCTGACTAGCAGCACTCGGTTTCATGCTTTCAAACTGCTGGGTGGGAAGGAGCTGGGGAGCAAGTGACAGGAGGTTACCCCATCACCCAGAGCCAGACTCGAACTCTGGAATACAAACCATTTCTGACTGGCAGTTCTGGGCACCATTAAGCTGCTGTGTCACTGCTTCCCCTACAAAATCATGGAAAAGGAGGCAGCCAGATATATTGGGGGGTGGGATAGAGGTGGGATTAGTGAGTCAACCACCTCCAGTGTGAAATTCCTCCATTGGGACCCCAAACCATATGGCAGAATCAGGTTTTAAGGCTCTTACAAAAAGTCAAGAGGGTGGGAACCAGTCTCATCTCAGGGGAAAGATGTTCCAAAGAGCAGGAGCCATGACAGAGAAGGTTCTTCTCCTAGAACCCACCAGCTGAAATTCCTTGCCCGAGGGGATCCGTACAGTATGCCTTCTCTGTGACTCAATTAATTGTATTAAATTCAAATGAAAATGAAACCACATTTACTATGTATCCTGATCCCATTCACATCTTTATTTTGGCTTCACTTTCTGAATTCGGGTAACAACATTCTATCCAAAGATCAAATGCAGCCCGTAACTTCAGGAAAGAGTTGAATATATTTCCTACCTAACAAAGCATATGGACCTAAGACTGATTATTTTTTTAAAAAAATATATTATGTACTACATTCTAAGAAAGTATAAAAATGTTTTATTATTTGTTAACAAAGTTGAATGGCTGGAAATAAGTATCTCTCAGCCAGAAGGGCCATAAAAAAAAACCTTGAAAATATATTCAGACTTGATATACATGTTCTTTGAAAAGTCCAGTGTCACCTACTGAAAATTCTACATTTACTCTTTAAAAAAAAGATTCATTATCTGTTGTTCTCTCTCAGTTATGCAATATGAATAAAACCATTATATCTGTCACAGATGAAAAATTGCATTTATGGATCAGTGTAATCCACTCATTGGTTGCTGGACTCAACTCCCCTAGGGAGTATGACAATTCAACATGATACCACTGGTTGTTAAATTTTGCATTTGGCTCATTGATCTAGCAGAAAGATTTGCAAAAATCCCTGTCTCCAGACAGCTCCCTGTTGGTTACACATATTATGAGGCTCAACAGCATAAATTCATCTTTAACTTATGTGCACTAAATTGGCTCCAGTTTGGATTGTTTTGGATGATGGCATATGACTAACTTAAGCTTTTTACTTTTTCTTTTTAAATCCAGGTTGGCAAGGCTTCTTCTTGGCAAGCTACCATTACAAATATGAAGGACAGGGAAACAAATGTGAAGATCTTCACTGCGGCAAAAGTTAAAGCACAACCGAATGCATTTTAAATTGTAAATTCTCTTGCTCTGTCACAATGTTGCACAAAGCAAGAGACCAAAATAATGGATTCCTTCCAATCCCTCTATTTAAAATGACTATGGTTTATGTGGCATATTTATCTGCTACAGCAAAGCAAATGCCACAAAGGAGTAATGATTTTTTTTCAATGTACATAATTCTAGGACTACATGGTACACAGGTAAAGAAGTATAATTGGTTGGATTGGAATAATTAAATTTGTACATCAAGTTGTTTTTTTCCTTCATGTAACTTTTGAAAAATCATTTGCCAATTAGGCTCTGCTAGTTATATTGGGAATTCAAAACAGGCAGGTTTTTCTCAGGTTGCATATACAAACTATATGAATATAACAATAAATAAATTACTTTCAATGGAAAGTAAAAGAAAAATATTCATCTAACTTATAGTTCATGATCTCGTGGGTTTTAATCCTTTATTCTACAGTTACACAACATAATACAAAAATGTGCTGGGCTCCCATTTATGCATCCAAATGGCTGCCCATGAATTTTGATATTTGTAATCTTTAGCCTATTTATGAACACTTCAACATGTTTATTCCTAGTCATCTCAGTTTTCTTATGAATAGAAGGAGCTCTGCAATCCAAAGAAAAATAGACTGGCTTTATATTGTCACTTATGATAGGCATGATTCAAAGAACTTGGAGACGATTACTTTTTTCAACTACCTTCTTTTGCCCATTCCATGTACAAAATTATCTGATATTGACTGGGAGCAGGTGGTGGTGGGAGTATTGATGGGAGTATTCTTGAGTAAAGAACTGAAAACTTTAAGATACCTTGAATCTTAAAATTGATATAAAGGTATTAATAAAAGAAACTGAAAATGCTTTACAATTTATTAGATAATAAATTTGTGTGCAAGTTTTTTTGTATGTGTTTATTAATCATGCATGTATGTGTAAGCACATCCAACTGTGTCAGTCAACTAATGAAATAATTCTGTACATGGAAGTATCTAACAGCCCAGAAGTAAAGAAACCAAGAATTTTCATGGGAAACGTCACCTTCCCAAATCTCTATAGGATCTGCTAATTGTAAATTGTCCTCAGATCAGTTACTCTTGTGGTGCAAGTGAGCTGCAAGTAAATTGACTCAGTTGTCCAATGGGAATAATGTTGTGAGATCACAGTTTTATAGGAACAGTATAAATACCAGATACAGATTTAGCTCTTGTGCATTTGAGTTTTCCATTTTACTCCTACTTTCTGGCCTTCCCTTTACCTTCTTTTATTTCTTCCCATCTTTTTGATTTCATATGTGATCTCATTCCATCAAATTAATTTGATTCTAATTTGGCAGTTTAAATGTGAACCTGTGGTTTCCAACTTCCAACTATATTAAACATTTTCTGGACTTGCTTTCATATAACCAAGTTATCAATATGTGATTCACCACCCAGCATATGGCAAACATATATTTAATCTTTAACTTTGAAGTGGGAAGTCATTTATGTTCCTACCATCATTTGATCATTTTGGTACCATGAACACACAAAAACTGGGACACCAACCATATGTATTCATATTTTTCAAAGAAAGAGGTTTGTTTCAGCTGTTCTTGTAGCTCATATTTGCATTCATATAGTAATTAATAACATAATGAGAATAAAGTCTGAGGCTATGCATATACAAAAAAGAATGGCTTTACTTTTTATCAATAATTTGCATATTAAAATGTTGCCTTTTATTCTGGTACTACAAAACATGTCATGTAATCTATTCATTATGGTATTTCTGATGATAATGTATGCTTTGTACAAAATTTACCAAAGTGTTGCCTTCTGCTAGAGAATTCAATAAAGAGATATTTAGCGTGTCCTTTTGTATATGAGGTTTAGTGATGATTATCCATACCTCCTACATACAGTAGCTGGGAGAACCTTGTCCAAATTGATCCACAATAAAACTGTTTCTTCATTGAATATACATCATAAGTACTTTACTACTATTCACTTTCAGAATATTTTAAACAAATTTTCTGATTCACTCCCAACATTTCCATTAAAATAAAAGCTAGGAAGGAGAAAGGAGGAGGAGGAGGAGAGCAAGGGAGAGAGGGGAGGAGCAGGAGGAGGAGGAGGAGAAGAAGAAGAAGGAGAAGGAGAAGGAGAAGGAGAAGGAGAAGGAGAAGGAGAAGGAGAAGAAGTAGTTTGCAATTAATAGCTGAAGGTATTGCAGGGGATGGATTATACTGTGTTATAAAAGGCAGTTTAGCCTGCAGGAGGAATGATTCAAGAAAGCAGCAACAGCAGAAATTGGGACAAAATCAATGCTAATGCTATAAGTAGATTTGGATAAAGGCTGGAAACTAGGAGACCATAAGTTCAGACCTATCTTAGCCATGAAAGCTAGTTGGGCTGTTTACTCTTTCTCACCTCAACCCACCTCCCAGAGTTCTTATTGTGGGGAAAACAGTAGGAGGAAGGTATGTTGGGTACGTTTGTCACCTTGAGTTATTTGTAAAAGTAATAAAGACCAGAAACAAACAAACAAAAAACAAACAAACAAACAAACAAATATTCCCACATTTAGAACAGCTTATACCATAATAAAAATTCTTAACTATTCAACATGCAAATTATATAGTTCTCATTGCAGTAATTCTCTATGTAAATAGCCTATTTATTCAAATTATATTTTTGTGAGCCAAATAATTTAAAAAGTTCTCCTTGAATCAAAGAAAAAGAATACTAATACAGACCATTTAAAATACAAATTCTCATACTCCTTAATTGTATTAGACCATTTCTAACACTGAAAATAACAGCATTTTCCTCATAATTTTAAAATATAAGCCAAACCTTTTTTTTTCCTTAGAAAATATTTACTTCTTAAATATCAGGTATACAAGACTTCTATAGAAAGCTTCCTTTTAAATTCTTTCCAGTATAACAAATCAGCATGTCAATAAAGTTTTTTCTTTCTGTGATGCATATATTCATTTGCAAAGATATGTTAAATTGCGGTTTCCTAACAGTAAGTCTCTAATTTAGCAGCTCTATTATGCATCTCATACATTTTGTCATTAATGGTTTTGTTGCTATTTATCCATGGTCCACTTGTTGTCATGGAATAGCAATAGCAATAGCACTTAGACTTACAGTATATACCACTTCACAGTGCTTTTAAAGCCCTCTCTAACCAGTTTACAGAGTCAGCAAATTGCCCCCAACAATCTGAGTCCTCATTTTACCGACCTCGGAAGGATGGAAGGCTGAGTCAACCTTGAGCCGATAGGACTTGATCTTTTTTTAATGAATTAGGATCTATTATAATTTCATTCCTATGCCTGATTTGGCAGGTTTGTTGAAATATTGATAAAAGGACATATTTTAACTAACAATTCAGTTTCTGCATTGTGAAATGACACAAAACTCATTGGGTGATTTGAAGATGTTGAGATCTTCTAAAATTACACCCTTGATATACAACTCTCTTTGTAAGTATAAAAATAACATTTCTGAAACATTAATCGATTGCTTGCTTGATTGATTGATTTAATATGCTGCCCATCTCTCCAATTAGAGGACTCTAAGTGACTTACAAAGAATAAAAAGATGAATATAAAAACAATTAAATTTTTAAAAACTACCATATATAGTTTATCTATCTATAAAATTTAACTATACAGTTTGAAGTTTAAATATATAGTTATATAGTTTTTTTAAAAATGTCTATCTTTTAACTTACCAAAGAAATTTTATCAAAGATTTGGAATGGAATCAATTTTCTTAATATATACAAATAAAAATGTACTTAAAACTGCAGAAAAGTCAAAGATCATTTCTTTGTGCTCTTAAAATGTAGACAAAATTTTCATTTGTTCTTACAGTTTTGATGATTTTATAGCAGAGTCATTAATGGCAGCATTAACAGAATATATTCTAATAGAAGTTTAAATTCAAGTAAAAATGGCTGTTATATATATATGATATATTATGCATCAAAACAAATGTAAACATTTAGAATATAGTATTATAGCAGGCGAATTTATTAAAGAACTGAAGTCAGAAACATATGAACATTTTAAAATGTTTATAAATATTGTATATCAGAATACAAGACAATTTAGAAGTTAAATATTTATTGAATAGTGTTTTAGTTAGATTTTTTTCTTTCTTTTCTCTGTTAATTGATTTATCTTTGAATAATTAAAGAGCATATTGGCATTCAGCTCAGAGATTTAAAAAGTCTTTTAAAACCTTTTTTTTTCACTTTGTTAAATATAATTCAGTGTATTCTGCTTTTTATGATTAATCCTTCAATGATTTACTGAGCACCAACTAATAACTTTTCCAATGTTTTTCGTACTTAATGATATTACACACACACACACACACACTTTTCATTATGGATGCATATCATACCTGCATACGCTCTTGCTCATTAATTATTTATTAACTATTTGTATCAAAAACCTTTGTGGAAGCCCAGGGGAATCCAAAGTGAGACTGTAAAACAGTGAACCATTTCAAAGTTGCATGCATGCATTTTTCTATCAAAGTCCTGATGAGACTTTAAAAGTTTTTAAAAATTATGTTTGTTTGTTTTTAAAAATTATATGTTGCTTTTCCTAACCTAACTTTTTTCTTAGAAAAAAAACTTGTAAATCAAACAGTTGCAGACACATATAAAAAATAAAATGATTGATAACATCATCGGTTTGCCAATAGCACTTCCAGTTTAGATACCCATCACAGGATACTATGTTTAATAATAACATTTTCTACTTGTCGTTGCAACATGGAGTCATTTTTATGGCTGATATCTGTAATATTTAGTTTCATGGATGCACCAAGCTTCCTTCAATAGGAGAAGGGTTTGATCGGTTGTGCTATCTAGATTGTACATCAGAGCCATACCAAATGAGTGGTAGAGAAGGGTGTAGAGAAAGATTTCTTTGCAATAACACAAATGAATGATGTTCCCTTACTAATACTAAGTGAAGTTCAGATGTGGAATTTTCAATTATATTTACATTTTATAATGTCAAAAAAGGAATACTGACCACAGAGAGATGAAAGCAATACACAGAAAGATTTAGCTGCCAATGAAGATAAAAGAAGAATCAGGACTGATGAGCAGCAATCTTAGAGAAAAGTAACATAGAAGTTATTAAAATATGCAAGTCCAAATATACTAATATGAGAATTGGCAAAGAAGAAAGTAAGATAGTGCCGAGACCAGGGTATATATAATAAGTTAGAAAGCAAATACATTGTGATTTAACTGGAATCAGGATGCAATTTCAATATCAAAGGATAATTTCTTTAAGAGAATAAAATAGGGAGCAGATAATATGGTGCAGCCTTTTGGGGGATAGGGAGTTTATTAGTTCTTTTAAGAGAAGCTTGGGAAGGAAGGGATAGTGCTATTGACTCATTATGCTTGGAAGCTGTAGATTTTTCAGACGGTAAACTAATGTTTTGTGCTACCTGACTAAGATAAACAATTGGACTGTGAAATACAAAAAGAGCATGTAAAAGGGCCAGAATAATAGAACCTTGGTTATAACCTGGATAAGGCCTGCAACCATAATGAAATCTTGGTGTGATTGAACTCCATTTGAAAACAAGGAGGTGGGGGGGAGAGAGACCAAATGTGGACGTACAACAAAGGGACAAGAACCCAAAGAGTTCCACTTCTCATATTCAAATGCTTGACCATTTGCTTATGTTTATAAAACTTGGAATACTATGGTCAGGTTTGGACATTTCTTGGGGCAAAAGTCATTTTACATAAGGAACAAGGCCACCAGTTTTTCATAGGGCTTCCCCCCCTTTTTCAGTTCCTATTAGAAGAAATAATCATGTTTATCAAAATAGTAAAGAAAATTGAATATCACTTTAGAAATGGCAATGTTTTCATACTGATGTTGCCTCCTTATTTTAAATTAATTTCAGTTAAAATGGCTGTAAAGTGAAGAGAACTGTTCAGGAAGTAATCCACAGTGTCATCCTGCCATCACTTTAGCTTCCTGCATTACAGGATAGATTTTATGGCTACATTGATGGCAGGTGATAGTATAAAATGCTAGTTTTTAAATAATCAAAGTTTTACTTTATTTGAACCAAGCTAAAGGCTTATTTAAACAAATGTTCTCTTTACCTTACACTAGTTAAGAAATCTGTATATGTGTTATTTAAAGTGACAAAATTAGTGGACCAGAGGAATGCTGTCGATATAATTTACTTGGACTTCAGTAAAGTATTTGATAAAGTAGACCATAACCTACTACTAGATAAAGTAGAAAAATGTGGGTTAGACAGCACCACCACCAGATGGATTCATAACTGGCTGACCAACCGCACTCAATGTGTAGTCCTCAATGGAACTACATCCACATGGAGGGAAGTATGCAGTGGAGTACCCAAAGGCTGTGTTTTAGGCCCAGTACTCTTCAACATCTTCATCAATGACTTGGACAGGGGGATAGACGGGGAACTCATCAAATTTGCAGATGACACCAAGCTGGCAGGAATAGCCAACACTCCAGAAGATAGGCTCAAGTTACAGAAGGATCTTGACAGACTTGAACATTGGGCGCTATCTAACAAAATGAAATTCAACAGTGAAAAAAGTAAGGTTCTACATATAGGGAAAAAAACCCAAAATGCACAGGTACTGTATATGTGGTACCTTGCTTAATAGTAGTATCAGTGAAAGGGATCTTGGAGTCCTAGTGGACAACCATTTAGATATGAGCCAGCAGTGTGGAGCAGCTGCCAAAAAAGCCAACACAGTTCTGGGCTGCATAAACAGAGGGATAGAATCAAGATCACGTGAAGTGTTAATACCACTTTATAATGCCTTGGTAAGGCCACACTTGGACTATTGCAATCAATTTTGGTCGCCACGATGTAAAAAAAATGTTGAAACTCTAGAAAGAGTGCAGAGAAGAGCAACAAAGATGATTAGGGGACTGGAGGCTAAAACATATGAAGAACGGTTGCAGGAACTAGATATGTCTAGTTTAATAAAAAGAAGGACTAGGGGAGACATGATAGCAGTGTTCCAATATCTCAGGGGTCTCCACAAAGAAGAGCAAGTCGGGCTGTTCTCCAAAGCACCTGAGGGTAGAACAAGAAGCAATGGGTGGAAACTAATCAAGGAGAGAAGCAACTTAGAACTAAGGAGAAATTTCCTGACAGTTAGAACAATTAATCGGTGGAACAACTTGCCTGCAGAAGTTGTAAATGCTCCAACACTGGAAATTTTAAAGAAAATGTTGGATAGCCATTTGTCTGAAATGGTGTAGGGTTTCCTGCCTGGGCAGGGGGTTGGACTAGAAGACCTCCAAGGTCCCTTCCAACTCTCATATTATTATTATTATTATTATAAAGTAATCTTTAAAGTAGCTCTCTAATGAACTCCATGAGTATCTAATGGTGACCACCCTAAGTCTTGCTATTTATTACATAAAGCCATATGAATATTTCTACTTTTTACAAGAAATTGTGAAAGTCCAAGGAGGCAAAGTGTTATTAACATCAATATTTAAATATTTGCAAATGATAGGGCAGATATGTGATAAAACTAAACAAAAATTTTTAGGAGCATGTGAAGACTGCTTTTGAGGCTTTCATAATGACTTAAAATCAAGAGTGAAGAATATATTTTGGACTGAACAAACTGAGTTTCTATTTAGTTTGCAGTCACTGGCTCCCCGTGCTTGAATGAAAAAGCTATGTATTGAATCATGAAAAATCCAACTGAAAGCATTAAAAAATATTTAATGATAATAATTGCACTTTTGATTAGAGCATATTACATTTTTATTTCTAGGCTTAAAATATTATTATTAAATGATATACTTTCTGATTTATCCCAGTTACAAACAGCCATATTGTTATTGATATTTGAAGTACTCTTCCTTCTCCTTATTATCACCCTAAATGAAGTTTGACAGTATGGAAAATCTGATTATTATTTTTTTTTAAAAAAGCCTAGATTGCTCCATTGATCTAAGAGGGTTATTTCATAATGGTACTAAACCATTCTTGCCATGAGATAACCAGAGTAATTGAGCAGATAACACAATTAATCCAACAGAAACTTTCCATTGCAACTTTAAGGTTCTTCCAGATTAGTATTACCAGTCAACAGAAACTATATTCTATCCTTTCTTCACTGACGATGGGAAGAGAAAGGGGCTGAAAATGGAAATTAAAATTATGGTAGCAGTGCTTTAAAAAGACTGGAAAAATATGTTCACATTAAATGAAAAACCAAACTGTTTGGAGATAGATGCAAAGAAGTATGTTTATATTGGAATGTGCTACAGTGATAACCAGGATCCCTGCCAACAAACATCTGGAGAGGGAGAGAGCCCAAATGAACCAACTCTACAGATTATATATATAGTTTGTTAGAACACAAAGAATAGATAAAATGAATATTATAAATAAAACACAATCTTTATACAGGAATGTTTTTGACAGATAAACTATTAGGATGACATCAATATTATTTTTCACATTAGATTCCAAGCTTAGATAAAAGCAGTACACCAAATGTTATTAATTGTATTCATATTCTTTCACACTATTCTGTTCACACTTAGAAGATAAGACCGTTGTCTGGTTTCTGTCTCCATTCCAGGATCACAGAACTGAATTCTAGAACTATGAAGCTAAAAGTAGAAGATAGACTATATATGGGGAAGGACAGCTGTACAGAAAGGGTAAATGCAATCAGCCTATGATTGCATTGCCACACAGTGCTGGCTCATATTTAAGTTGGAATCCTAGTGGACAATCACTTAAATATGAGCCAACAGTGTGCGGCATCAGTACCACTTTACAAAGCTTTAGTACCGCTTAACAAAGCCTTAGTAAGATCACACTTAGAGTAACACATTCAGTCCTCGTCACCACAATATAAAAAAAGATGTTGAGACTCTGGAAAGAGTGTAGAGAAGAGCAACAAAAATGATTAGGGGCCTGGAGACTAAAACATATAAAGACAGTTACAAGAATTGGGTATGTTGACTCTAATGAAAAGAAAGACTAGATATCATAGCACTATTCCAATATTTGAGAGGCTCTTACACAGATGAGGAAGTCAGACTATTTTCCAAAGGATCAATAGGCAAGACAAGAAATGTTGGTTGGAAACTAACCAAGGAGAGAAGCAACCTAGAACTAAGGAGAAATTTCCTAATGATGAGAACAATCGTCCAATGGGATCACTTGCCTTCAGAAGTTGTGGGTGCTCCATCACTGGAAGCTTTCAAAAAGAGAGTGGACAACTATTTGCCTAAAAAGGTATCAGGTCTCCTGTTTGAGCAGGGGGTTGGACCAGGGGTGAAATCTAAAAATTTTCCCTACCAGTTCTGTGGGCATGACTTAATTGGTGGGTGTGGCTTGGTGGTCAGAGGACTGGGTGGGCGTGGCCAACAACAATAAATAATAAAAATGATAAATAAGGAATACAAAACAATAAGAGGTACCAAAAACCAACTTTCACACTTTACACACATACACAATACAACACAACTGACTCACACACAATGTAAAAGCAGCTGCACTTCATCCAAAATGGCCCCTGCAACAAGCAGGAACCTCACACTTTCACACTTTACACACACAACACAACTGACTCACACACAATGTAAAAGCAGCTGCACTTCACCCAAAATGGCCCCTGCAACAAGCAGGAACCTCACACTTTCACACTTTACACACACACAACACAACTCTCACACACACACACACACACACACACAATGCCACATACAGCTTTGTGAGATTTTGTGTGTTTGTGTAGTTAGAGTGAAACACTACAGAAACACACCAAATCTCAGAAAGCTGCACAAATATTTTATTTTATTATTTTTATTTATTTTTTTAGAACAGGGGTCTCCAACCTTAGTAACGTAGTTTGTGGACTTCAACTCCCCGAGTTTCTCATTCAGCAAAGCAGGAAGTCAAAGCAAGCTTTTTTTCCCCTTTCAGTAGGTGAAGAAAGCATGGCGTTGCCAGACCGAAAGGAGCAGTAATTATAGGTAGGTGAGGAGGGGGAATTGGCTGGGCATGGGTGGGGGCTCTTGTAAGTGGGGGCTGTTAAAAAGTGAGTTTAAAAGCCTGTGAGGAACAGAAAATTCCTCTGGGATCGCCAGAGGAGGCTTTTAAAACCTCAGGGGTTTTTTTGTTTTTTTTCCCCCCTTCGGCTGAAGAGGGTTTTTTTAAAAAAACTTTTAAAGAGTTTTGACGATCTCTGCTCAGCCCCGCGATTATTAGAGGGTTTTTTTTTTTACTTTTAAAGGCATGTTTTGGCTGAAGAAAAACTTTTAAAAGTAAAAAAAAAACCCTCTGCTGATGGTGTGGCTCAGCAGAGGCAGGGGGCGGGGCCAGGGATTTTTGCTACCGGTCCTCCGAACCAGCAGCTGCCATTGCTACATAATTGGGCAAGCCGGTGTGAACCGTGAGCATTTCACCCCTGGTTTGGACTAGAAAACCCACAAGGTCCCTTCCAACTGTATTATTCTATATTCTATGTTTATAAAGAATCCAGCAGAATGGCTTTTTTCTTCTTCTGACAATACCAGGAAAAGAAATCTTTTCAAAATTTATGAGGTTATAACTGGTAGAATTACCAGGCATTATAAGAGATACAGCCCTGAGTTTAAAATGTGGTTAATTAATGACAGCTCTGAAAGACGAGAGAAATGCTGAAGCTGTATAAAGACCATGAACATACAAAAAAATATTGCAATAATGGCGTACATTTATAAAATGTAACAATGTGTGAATGCTTGACAGACAGAAGTAATAATGAGAATAAGTGAACTTTAGTATACATCCAATATATAAGCTAGTATCATGCTTTATACCAATGTAATTTCACTGTACTATAAATAAGCAAATGCATATGCACACAGGCACGTACACACTTAGACATAGTTACTGAGTTGTCTTGTTGGTGACAGATTAAAATTATCTAGCGTGATTGCTTCAGACATATAAACTGAGTTCCCAAATGGCAATTACTTGATTTTTAATAGAAAACTCTTCAGACTGTAAATGCATTATGAGCAACAATATTTCTATTCTACCTTGGATTAAAACTCAGCCCGCTAATGTACTTGTAATAGTCAGCAGTTAAATCACTGGTCTAACTCAATGTCTCCTCACAGTTAACATTCAACAGGCAGAAAATTTTAACTACATAGCAAGTTGTTTACTGTTTGTCATTTACTTATCCTCAGATGTGGCCTGTACCACACTTCGGAAAATCTCCTTCTTCCCCTTGAGCTTTCACAAAATAGTTTTAGATAAAGTCCATATGAATTCAGGTTTGACTAAAATTAGCTTTAGATCTACTTTTTGTGACAAACATTTACAAACTATATCAAACCTATTTATCTAATCAACAGAATCAAGTAATCATACTTCTTCCCAGTTAAGGGCTTCTAAATAGTGGTAATGGTTAGTGATTTAAGATATCAGTATCAGAGATAAAATATTTCTCAAAATTTACCTCCTAAAACTGTGGAATATGGTTGGATGTTCAATCTAGTGCTACAAAACTATTGGCATCCTTCTACAAGACCAGTGAAACTGTTGATTGGTTGCCCTATCCATTTTATTTGGTTGAAATAAAGAGCAAATAAATATTTGGTTGTACAAAGAGCAATAGGCAAGTGCTGTTCATTCCCACCCTGGGAGCTCCAATTTATTTTTAAAAAAATCCTATCATTTATCAGTTGCCATGAATATGTTCTTGATAAGGAGACATTAGGGGGATGTAAAGCAAATGAATCACTCTGAAAAACTGCAATACCAATCACTTTCTTCTAACACCATGTAATTCTGATACAGTATGTTTTATTTTTAAAGGCCAACTTCTGGATGGAGAGATCTTAACAAATGGGTAATACGGCATCATTTTAAAAAGTTATATCAGATTTCAAAAAAGGAAATCTTCCAAACATAAAAGGCTTGGTTTAAAAAGAAATGAAAGGAGAAGTTTAAAAAAGATTCTATAGAACTATCCTATTCTTTCATGATATGAAAACATGGGGTCATCTAATAAGCACCGAAATATTCAAGATGCAGAGAACAACACTATAAACAATTTACTCAATGTGGAGAGATTCAGTTCATGTCATACTTAAACTATGCAACTATATACATTCTGTGGTAGCACGACTGATATCTATGTTTCTTATCAAAGGAATCATGAAGTTAAGTAAAGGCTACAAGATTTGAGAAAATACACCACTAAAATATCAATCTTTGGAAAACACAATCAAGATAATGTTATCATGAAGACTTTCCAGAGGTATCTGGCTAGCTAATGAAGACAAAGAGTGAAAAAAAGCCACAACTGATTCTGCTAAGAGAATGAAAGCTAGTTACTTTGTCCTCACTCAGAAAAATACACTGTGGGAGTAGATTAGGATTGAATTTTCTTCTTAAACATGATGAGATAGTCCAGTTTTATAAATGTTTTTAAAAGCTCTACATTCTTGTCAGTTGCAGAATCAAACGGCCACATTATACAAAATAGGAAGAATTGTACTGTTCAACCTGAAGTAAATATGCAACCTTTTTGAAAATTAAGAGAGCTTAAAAAAGAGTAACCTTATCATCAATCAGATCCAATATGATACATTGTGTGTGGATTTAAATTAAAAATCAGTAGAAGGATTTGCCATTTTGGAATGTGGTCCTAAAAGAACAAGATGCCGCCTTAAGCCCCATTTTTGTGGCCCTCAACCTTTTTCCACAATTACATTGCTAAGGATCATAACTCATTCATTATTGTTTAAGTGCTTTGGGAATGCTGGAATCCAGATTATCTTTGAAGAAGCCTCTAGTAGACTATTTTTAAATGAATTTGTCAAATCTTCCATTCACCCTTTTGTTTTCCTTGCCTTCTTTCATATTCCCATATCATATTTAATGCAGTTTTTACATTCACATCCCTGTCTTAATGTTCCCTTTAATTGTATTCATTTTATGTATTCAATTCATGCTTATACTTATATATATTATATAATACGTACTCGACAAATAAAACTAAATAAAAAAAATTAAAAAAAATAAAACTTTATTAATAAAGATATATCACAAATTTGTACCTCAAAAAGCTACAAATCTGGAATCTAAAAAGATAAATAAAAAGTATTTTTTGCCTCTTTTCTTGCTTCTTTTAACTTTAATATACTGTTTTTATGCTTTTAATATTTTATTGTACACTGCCCAGAATCCTTCTGTGAGGGATAGGTATGGTTCTTAAATACGAGAAATAAATAATAATAAATGTCTTTCTACTAGATATATCAAGTGGTTTTTATTTTCTTCAATTGTGTCCAATTGTCAAAGGCTGCTTGGACAAGTCCTTGCAATTTTCTTGGCAAAGTTTTCAAGTAGTTTATCATTGCCTCCTTTCTAGGGCTGAAAGAAAGTGACTGGGCCAAGGTCACCCAGCTAGCTTTGGTCGTTAGGCAAAATTTGAACTCACAATCTCTCAGTTTCTAGCCTGGTGCCAAACTTGCTCTCATATTAGGGTATATCTCTTGTCACAAATGTAAGGTTACTGATCTTATGCCAAAGATAATATACTCTTTTTAGAGTTTTAGATAATTATTAATGTTATTTTTGTTTTAAAAAAATAACACCCAAATCTTTGTCATATCCATATTTGGAAAAGGACTATTTTTAGTTGCTGTTCAACTAAAAGCTCACTTTCACTGTTATAGCCTCCCACTGCATGTCCTTGAAATGCCTTTGATTGAATAATTTAGAAATAGAATATGAAAAAATGGTTTTTAATTTTATTTTTCCCCATTGCAAAATTGCTGGAATTTTTTCATTTACATAATGAGTTTATATAGTATTTACTTAACATTTCAGTGACCAATAACAATGTGAGCTAGATAAAAATATGCAGTAATTTTGCAATTATCACCTTTGGCTTCAGTAAAATGCGAAATAGGAAGAGGTAGGCAGCTGAATGGTGCCAATAAAGAGAAATAGATATCATTTTCTTTTACATGGCATAATTGCTACATAAGCCATGATCATTCCACAGGTTTTGTTAGATCTAGTTCCATCTTTCAGAATAACAAGAAAGGAGACCTTCTCAGCTATAATCTAATGAAACATTAGCTACTGTACTTGCAGTGATAGAGAACAACAAACTATAAGATTTTAGGTAAGTTTCGACATTTTTTAAAACTTTATTCATTTCAAACACAATTTTCTTCAAACACAATTGAAGAAAATAAAAGAAAGAATATTAAGAAAGAAAAGCCATAACACAAAGCTACAATTTTGGAATCTAAGGAAATACACGAACAGTGTTTCTATATCTGAACTGAATGTCTTCACATTAGATATATTAGAGTATAATGTACAGTTTATTGAAATTATTGGAAAAGTTATGGCAGAAGAACTTCCAGCAGGTAACTTTAGTGATTTGACAGGTAGAAGATATGACTGCCTGCCTGTCAAATCACTAAAGTTACCTGTTGGAAGTTTTCTGATACATTGAAGAATTCTAGGAGGTGTTTAATAACCAACTTTAACACTTTGTGTCACCAGCATGTCTTCTAAAGAAACAATTAGATAACAACTATAAATAGGTCTACTTGTTCTGGTTGTTATTTTTTTGTAATAAATGCCTAAAACAGGGGTGTCAAACTCGCGACCTGTGGGCTGGATGCGTCACACGCTGGCCATGCCCACCCCCAGTTTAGTGAAGGGGAAAAAAGTCAGGATACGTCACGGGATGACATGACGCCATGAGTTTGACACCCCTGTCCTAAGATAAATAACCAGTGATGAAGTCAAGATATAAACTTTAAAATCTTACCTGAGTTCCTGCACAATTGAATCCACATGTGCTGTAAAAGAAGGAAAAACTGAATCAACTTATTTGTTTGGTTTTTTTAACCTGCTCACTTCTGATAAAAAAGTAACCCTTTTCTTAGCAGGGTTACTTTAATTTCCCCCCAGGCACAGGATTATTATTATTCTGAGTAGCAACTATTAAGTAGTGAATTCTATGATGACTTTAAAAAAAAAAAGATGCAGATGGTTTTCTACCACACTAGAAGATGAAAAATACTGCACAATGGATAAAATTTACCCCATAGTTTCTTTTAAAATAAATACAATTGCTACTTATAGCAGTAGTAGTGTTGGTTATACAATGAAAAATCATATTTTTTAGAGATGATTTCAGAGTGAAGAACTCTGCTGCTTATTTATTTATTTACCTGCCTGAAAAAGAATAGATGGTTTATTGGAAAAGCCATTAGATCTTTTACTCATCTTTCACCCTACCTTTGGAAAAACAGTTACTCTTGTAAGCCTCTTTCTTTCAAGAGAGAAGCATTTAAGGCTTAAATATGCTTAACTATTTTGGTAAATAAGAGTGATAACCTCCTTAATGTTTAAAGAAATTATGGCAGTATGTTAACTTTGATTAGAAACTACTAAAGAAACTAGGTTAGCCTATAGCTCCCTGCAGACTTAGTCAAACAGAAGCTCACAACAATGTTCAGATGTGCTGCAGTAACTTCATTATTCCATTGCAATTAATCACCTCATTTGGGAGTTGTTTTTCATCCTGCTAATCTAAATGGAACTGTTGTCATTGATCTCAACTGAGGGTAAAGGAAGCTTTTTAAAGAATCGTATAGATGTAGATCAGTGGTGGGATCCTACCGGTTTACCAACCGGTTCGCTAAGCGCGCACTTCGCAAAGCAAGAGATGCGCGTATGTGCACAGTTTGAAGAAAACTGATTTCCTGCATCGCTGCTGGCAAGGAAAATAGCTGAGGTGCAGCAATCTACTATGCCACGCCGATCAGCTGGGCTTCGGAAATGGAAATATAGGAATGACGCAGGGATGGGCGGGCAGGCCCACTTCAAAATTGGGGGTGAACCGGTTCGCTCATGGTTGAAAGTCGGAGCTAACAGTTCACCTGATCTGGTCCGAACTGGTAGAATCCTACTACTGATCTAGAGTGACATCATTATAACTAGTTATATTACTAGTACTAAGGTATCTGGGTTGATAACCTCTGGGTGACTACAAGATGGCAGCAAATGGTCAAATTTATCTTTGCTACCATCTACCGTTTGAAATTATGCAGTTTACGATAGCTCCATACTTTACACTCACTAAAGTGAATACCAAAATGTGCATGGATATAAAAAATGTATAGCAATTTGTTTGGAATTTTGGGAAGTGCTTTACAAAATTCTAAGCAACTTACTTTTAAAAAGACAGACATAAAATAGAAAATTATTGGATTGTATTATTTAACTCCTTCATCTATAAATACAATGTTATGTGATAATGATAAATTCATGGTTTGCACATTAGTTTCTTACACACAGAGACATCTTTCACATTGAAATGTTATAATGCAGTAGTTCTCAAATGGTGGGTCATGAAATCCTGGGAGTTCACAAATAAATAGAGAGGCCCTGATCACTATCCACAAGAGTGTAAGTAGCAGGACTTGGAAACAGCAGTCATTAAACCAGGGGTGAATTTCAGCCGGTTCTATCTGGCTCAGGCAAACCTGTAGCAGCAGATATGGGAGGCTCCGTCCACCCACACAGACATCATGTCATCACTTTTTGGCAACATTTTAAATTTCTGTGCATGCACAGAAGGCTTTGCACATGTGCAGATGACGGCACATGGGAGAAAAGCGAGCGTGTGTGCTGCGCACACACATTTGCAAACCGGTAGGGAAGGTAAGTGAATTTCACCCCTGCATTAAACCCAGAATTAGCAACAACAGCATGGTCTGGAAATAGGAGTAGGAATCTCAATGGGGAAGAAAACAGGACAGGAAGACTCCAGAAACTGGTCTTGAAGAAAAAAAATTGGAACTACCAAATGTCTTGCAGGAATTCTGCTTCCAAAACTGAATACCAAGAACAAGTTACAAGGGAAGATACAAGTCCATAGAAAGATATAGAATGATACTGACTGGCCCAGAAAGAACAAATAGATATTTCAGCAGAATTGTAGTCAAAAACCCTGATCCAATTGCAGGAAGGAATTTGTGTTTTATTAGTATGATGAGACTATTGCCTTATACACTGTAAGCCGCCCTGAGTCTTCGGAGAAGGGCGGGGTATAAAGGTAAACAAAAAAAAAAAAAAAAGTATAAGAATCAGATAAGTTCAAGAAGTTTCTTACATTGATATGTTCCAAACTCCATATGGGCTTCCAAAAACCAGTCTTTTCTCATTCATTTTTTCAGCATTCCACACTTATGTGTACATATTCTTTTCTATATGCTGATGTACATCTGGACCTACTTCTGGGGAGTACAGCATTCAAAAGCTCCATTCAGTGCTCCTGGAACCTGTGAGAACTCATTCCTAAATCATCAGTAAAACGGAGTTTTCACCAAGCCCTGACTTTGCACGTGCACAGGGCCATGACACTTCAATTAGGAACATTTGAAGTTAGCTATCACTCCTGGTACTTCCAAGGGGGGGGGGGGAAACTCATTACAACAGTGGAAAATATATGCAGTTCTGATTTGAATTGTTTGGTTCTTGATTTTTCTGAACTTGCTTTTCATTTTGAAGACATTTTGTTACTGACTAAGTAACATCATCAGTGGATAGGAGAGTGATATTTGATGGTTGTTTATATATGGCAGCTTGTCCTATCAGTCTTGATTGGAGTATTATTTCTTCCTTGATTACTCTTTTGATTGTAAACAGGTAGAAGACTGGCAGGTAGAAAACTGGAACATATACAGGAGCATAGCAGTCAGAAGACATAATGAAAATTCCTTAATTGCACAACACATTGACAAGCTCCAGCACAATTTCAACTGGAAAACCATAGAATTAATCAAGGTAGATCCAAAAACATAATACAATTTCTAACAACTTGGCACTCTGACAAATCAGCTGGTAACAAAAACACTGAGATGAGCTCTATCTAGAAACCATTTTAAAAATGTAGCAATTAAAGGCGGCAGAAACAACCAAACAACCTTAAGTACATTGATCCTCATCACAACATCACTAAGTCAATGAAACAATACAGCAGTCAAGGCTGATAAGAAAACCTACCATATTTAAACAGTCAGAAAACTTCACTCCCCTATACCGTGTACTGATGAAGTTACCTAGGCTGGTTATTAAATATCTGAAGAAAAACAAGTTCAAAGAAGAGCTCAGTAGTCAGAGGAACATGAAAGCTATTATTTTAGAAGGACCCAGCTCCACAAAGTTTGATAATTGCTGATTTCTGATGTAATGAGTTAAGCATCTCTGCATCTTTTAAAACAAAAACTTTATAGGGGTCAAAGTGCTGTAAAGAGGGGTCCCTAAACTTGTCAAAACAAATATGAAGCACATCTTTTTGAATTGTTAAAGCAGCCACATTTGTTACAAGTCTCAGGTGACTGTGATAGAAACTGCTTTTGGTCATCTTGACAGATAAGAAGTGAAGTAATCATATGTGCATATGGTATGTATGTGGAGAAGTTGGAAGCAGCTTCAGAGCAGAACTTTGCAGTGATGTAGCTCTTTTAATGATTCAAAAAGGAACATTTCATAGCCATTTCCACGCATTGTAGTTTAGGCTTTTCACACAATCTTTTCACAGCCTTAATATTTGAAAATGCTTACAATGAGAAGGAAGAAAATTACCATATGGCACTGAGCTTATTTTGAATTCACTGCATTAAGAAAATGCCTTCAAATCAGAGATGGGCAAACAGGCCTCCGCTCATAAATTGAAAGGAGTTTTCTGAGCATTCAGACAAAATATTTGAAAGGCCTTGAGTATGGAAGACACTCATCCATACAGTTAGGTCACTTTCTTTGGTTAGAACTGATGTTTAGAGCATAATTTTCTACTGGGGATAATTGGGTCTGTAATCCATTCCCATCATAGGAACCACTGACACATTTTTACTACTAGTGTCTTTCTCCATTTTCTATTCCTTACTATAAAGCAGGGGTCTCCAACCTTGGTCCCTTCAAGACTTGTGGACTTCAACTCCCAGAGTTCTGGACTCTGGGAGTTGAAGTCCACAAGTCTTAAAGGGACCGAAGTTGGAGACCCCTGCTATAAAGGAGGTTTTTCCTGCAGTGGGAAAAATCATGGCAAAGAATGCTTGGGCAGGACCATTTATTCATCTATTACATTTTTTAATCTTACTTTTATTATTTTATAAGTTACTCAAGATGGCAAACATACATAGTACTTCTTCCTCCTCCTCCTCCTATTTTCCTCACAACCACCACCACCTTGTGAAGTGGATTGGGTTGAGAAAGTGTGACAGGCCCAAGGTCACCTATCTGGCTTTCATGCCTAAGGCAGTATGGGAAGAAAGTGACTTCAATATCCGCTATGACATATTCTATGTCACCTTTGTCATGCACATCATCCACTAACCTCGGCCATGTTTGAGCTCAGTAAATCCCAGGTCATAAAACAAAGAACTACTTAAGTTTTTCTGCTCATACGGACTCTTGGGATGAACTGGCTGAGTGCATCTCCCTTTAAGATATTAACAACTCAATCAAAACCCATAGGAAATCTTTTAGGACATGTAAATCCTTTACACAAAGAAAGAGTTTGCGATTGACCAAAGGATGAAAGGCCATTGAGCTAAACTTTCCTTTTAAGAATAAGCAAAGGATCGCTTTCTCTGTGGGACTACCACTTCTAACTACAATGTTAATTAAGCAGGAAGACAAGTGATATGGAGCTGGCTGAGAATTTCTGGGAATTGGGCCGTGATAGCTCAGGCAGTTAGAAGCCTGTTATTAGAACACAGCAGCCTGCAATTACTGCAGGTTCAAGCCCGGCCCGAGGTTGACTCAGCCTTCCATCCTTTATAAGATAGGTAAAATGAGGACCCAGATTGTTGGGGGGACAAAGTCAATAAGTTGACTTTGTAAATATACAAATAGAATGAGACTATTGCCTTATACACTGTAAGCTGCCCTGAGTCTTCGGAGAAGGGCGGGATATAAATGTAAATTAAAAAAAAAAAGTCCATAAGTCTTAAAGTTGCCAAGGTTGGAGACCCCTGATATGGAGGAAATGTGGGGGGCGGGAAACCACCTGGAAGCTTAGCAGGATGCCTAACTGAACACCCCCTTTTGGCTATCCAGCTAATTACAGTTTCCAATAATTTCTACTGGGCAGGCTCTGTAAATCATAGGAAGAAGAAGGTGTCTTCCAGCTATAAGTTGCAACCTTTTAGGTTATTTCAACAACAACTAACGTTTGAATCAGATTACTTGCCCTGAATTGTTCATTATATGCATTCTCTCCTTGCACCAGCATATTCAAACATGCTATAACTAAGCAGATGCTTCAAAGGTCCTTCATAGAGTCATATGTCAAAGTACCCTTAAAGTGCCCTTAAAGTAATGGATTGTAGCAAATTAGATTTATTAGCATTACATTCAGTCATTGAAGTTCTCCCACAAACTTTGCAACTAAAATCTGTTTCAAATGAAAGTAAAATATCCCCATTTATTTACTTTTATATATGCCCATATCCCATTTTCAACGAAGGGTCACAAAGAACATTAACAATTATAATAAAAAGTTATTTTCCTTAAGGGGTTGTATTACTAGTCAATCATGTTTTCCAGATGTTTACATCATTAAGGGGCCTTTTAATCTCAATATTGCATTGCCATCTGTTCCACTCCTTACCCAATGAGAATCAGAAAATGGATTTAGAAAATATATGAAAAGGTATATATGAAATATATATACATATTTTAAAGAATTGGACTATAGCAGTGTTTTAGGTAGACAAAGATTCATTTGGAAA
This sequence comes from Ahaetulla prasina, assembly GCF_028640845.1. Lineage (NCBI taxonomy): Eukaryota > Metazoa > Chordata > Lepidosauria > Squamata > Colubridae > Ahaetulla > Ahaetulla prasina. The sequence continues at coordinate 49,978,590 of NC_080541.1, read as the reverse complement.
GGTGTTGTTTTTTTTTAAAAAAAATGGTTATAGCAGAGTTTGTTCAACAGAGAACAGAAATTCACTAAAATGCATGTCCCTCGTTTACCAAAGTTAGCATATAATTTGAAAAGGATCAGTTGCACTGAGGAGTTTATATTCTGTTCCAAAATCATTGCTTGCGTGGCAAAAGCCATTTAGTGTCAAAATATCAGAGAGCTTCTGTTGGGAAATTTTTTAAATTGTCTGTGTGAAATTTATCATGCATTAGAAAGATTGTCTTTCCCCTTTCATTCCCCAATGCATGTAATAACATTTCACCTCATAATGCTTGCATTTTCTGTCCTGGCTTGATTAAAATGAGCCCTAAGGAAGGTGTTGACTGAGTGACTACACATTTGGGAGACTGTGTAGAGATCATTATGCTTCATGGTGTGGTGGGCACAGGGTCAGAGAAGGGGGTCTTTTAAGCTAACTCACCCTTGATTCCTCTTGAACGGGTACGTAACTTTTTATCTTCTCCATCGGCATCCATCTGCAAGAAAACAGGAAGCATTCAATTAAATCTATTTACCACTGAAGACAGTTCTGATGTCTTACAAATGAAGAATTTATTAATCTGTTGTAAGTCATCCATGAGTGACTTTCAATGACAGTTCAGAATAGTATTTCTTTAAATGCTCTCAATACAACTGCCAATGAGTTACAAATGACTAGTGACTTAGGGATTTACATTCTAATTGCAATAAAAAAATATGTGTGTATTTGTATATGTGTGTATGTACCCAGATGACAACTCCTTCTAGACTAGAACATAGCCTAGTACTTTGTTCCCCTCCCCAATAAATGTTTCCATCAAGATTCAAGCAGGGCATGAAGACTACTGTATATTGGTGCCTTTCAGGAAGTGGCATACAGTAACAAACTGCGTGCAAATATTGAAGTTCCATTTATCTGTTGTAATCATTATTATCAAGAGATGTATCACTACATGCATTTGTCTAATATCCTTTTAAATTCATGGAGGGATGAATTGTTTGGCAACAAATTTCATATATTTCTGTTGTTTGGAGAAGGCAATTTTTTGTCTGCCCTAAATTGACTGTCATGTCAATTTTGTTTAAAATTATAGAAGAGTTTAAGTTTAAAGTTATAAGAGAAGAGAAAAGAATAATAAGCATTTTTCTCAGCAGTAATGTGCATTATTGGATAGGTTCTTGGTACCTATTAAGAAAATGGCGTTATGAGATTCAGCAACCACAGCCCATCCTCTCCCTAGAAACATGTACTGTATGTTGGTACAGTTTGGAAACATGCTGAAATGTTTGTAAATGTAACATTGTATATGAAAATCTATGTCCATACTACTAGATAATCCATTAATTATTTTATGTTGTTAAATTTGTGATATTTGTCACATTGTAATTAATTCATTTTCATATTTCTGTACACCTTCTGGAAATACAGAGCTGAAAGAAAGTAAACAAGTATTTCTTTTAAAGAAAGAAATGTGAGAAAATATCTTAAGCAACAATGTAATAATACACATAGTTTTTTTAAAAAAAAAATTCATGCATGTTCTTCTTTTTCAAGACTACTTTATTATTTAAATTGTTTATATTTGTGTTCTGCTTTTTTCCTCTGGGATTTCAAGATAATGTATGAACATATGACATCTCATCACCATAGTTCCAAGCAATCATAGCTTCAACTGAAACAAATATATTCAAACTATATAATTCAGAGTACATTATTTGATATAGATTTCTTTGGATAGACTGATGACAAAACCACAACCAACCAGGGCTGATTTTGTTCCTGTTGCCTCCATACAGTTACCCAGGAAGTTATGCATAAAAACATTCTGTCAATTATATGTAATGCCCTTTTGTTACATTTGAAAACTCTTAAAATTTTTCTGTAAACTAAAAATATTAGCTTTTATTTACAATATGAAAAAATCCACTATCTGGTTAGAAATGGAAAAAATTTCCCTCCATCATTATTGGAGATAAACAAATTTTCAGACTAACAATGAAAGCAAGAGGAGCAGCTGTTCTTAAATTGTGTGTATGATTGTGTGTTTTCCACTTAAACAGAGGAAGGAAATGTGAAGGCTTTCGTCCTGGATCTGAACAAGAAGAGGGGACAAAAAATAATTGGAGGTTTTGAGCAATAGCTAATTAAATTCTGAAAAATACAAAGGAACCACATTTTTGAGATGATGAAATGTTTGCTTATTGAATTAAGATCTGGTAGTATAGATTTTGAAATCAGTAAATTAGGCACATAGGCAACTGATTTATTCACGATTACTTTTATTTTATTTTAGTTTTTTTTAAGAAAACTAAGTTTAAGGGCAACTACCCTGTTCATTGCCCCTTCAATAAAAATAAATTCTACACAATTTTCATGATTTGTTTCATTTAGAAATAAACATTTTTTAGCTTGCTAAGAATATTTTTATACAGAGGATTTCATAGAACACAATAAAGATGCAGGAAGCTTTCTGAATCTTCTGATCTCATCCAGCCTACCAAGACCTCAGGACGTTGCCAACATTCTGCCATGAAACCTCTGTACAAGGGGTGAAATGCTTCTGGATCGGACCGGATCGCACAATCCAGTAGCGATCATGGCCGGTAGTTCGGCGATCCGGTAGCAATGGTGGAGCAAAGCTCCACCCACCCACCTGGGTATTGTTACTTCCTGGTTTTAACCAGGAAGTAATGTGTTTTTTACCTTCTGCGCATGTGCAGAAGGTCTGCGTGCGTAACACATGCACTTCCAAAACGGTAAGGAAGGTAAGTAGATTTCATCCCTGCTCTGTACACTCTGTGGATCAACCTGATGATCCATAGAAACACAGAAATATATTTTGCACTAGAATTATGTATTGTATATTGTTTGTTATAAAGAATTCTAAATTTTAAGAGAAGGCTGGTGTTTCCAGATGTGTTGGGATTCACATCTGGAATTCAACACACAGTCTTCAATTCAATACAAATTAAAGACAGGGAAAACTGTCTGACATTTATTTTCCTCATCCATCCATAAATCAAAAGCTAGGCAATGTTGTGTTCTAAAACTATATATTTAGTTTATTATGAATTGTACCTATACTGATTGCAGTTAAACGTAACTAAGAAACTTGACTATTGACTGGTAAAACAATTGTAGATTGAAGTAATTCTGATTTTGAATTATTGTGCTTTCTGTACTGCTTGATCTCTGTTAAAAAGACTGATTAATAGCATCAACAATCTGATGTTCCAATCTGCTCAAATCATATATATTATCTTGTTTGGATTTACTATTTTGTGTATTATTTAATTTGAAGCTCAAGTTGGTTTACATGGGTACCCTACTTTATTTTATCTCCATAACAAAAGGACAATTATATGCCAAAAAGTTAGTATCAACTCTTAGGGATATAGAATTACAGATGGATTTTATGTCTTGATGATATAAAATCCCATTCCTATTTTTCCAATAATGCATTCCTCGATACTCTGAGTCCATCCACTTTGCTGCTGGTCATCCTTTTTTTTTTCTTTCAACTTTTTCAGAATTATACTCTTATCAAGAAAACTAAATCTTTGCATAATGTGTCCAAAACTTGATAATTTGAGCATCATGAATTGTCCCTCAAGTGATAACTCTGGATTTCATTTGTTTCATGATTCTTTAATTTGCTTCTTTTTCCATTCATGATAGGATATCTCAGGAATGTTTTCCAATACCAAAGTTCAAAATCATTGATAGTCTTTCTATTCCTTTTCAGAGTCTGACTTTCAAATTCATAGAGCAGAGAAAACCAGTACCTGCATAATTCTGATTTAATTGACATTTGCAGCTTCTTTTCAATACATTACACATACAATAGCAACATTCATTGCTATTGTACCAAGTGTTAGTTTGTGGTACATTTCTTGACTGCCAGTTCTTTTATTAGATTTTTAAAAGCAGAAGGTATCCATCATTTAATATGTTCATTGTTATTTCAAATGTTGGTTACTTTACTTGTTGTTATTAGTTTGGTCTTCTTTGCATTTAATCATAGTCCCATTTTTATGTGTACTCCTTGACTCAAATTACTAGAGCTTCAGATAATTGGCATGAGGACAATGAGGTGTTCTGGGATTCCCATTTTCATAAGCACACTGCAGAGCTTGGCATGGTTAACACAAATGAAGGCTTTTCTAGAAGCAATCAAATTATACTGGTACACACTTTTACGGCCATGTAGCTTCAGAGTTTGGTTGCTTGCTCTTTGGCAATTTCTTTTCACATCCATTCTTCACAAACTCCACACTCCCTTTAGTTTCCTATCAGTGAAATTCAGGACATCAAAGCCATTCTTGTTGTCCATCTTGAAAATCGTGGATATATCTCCAGATCAAATCATGGAAACTAATTGGCTTTCTTCTTTCAAGCCTTCTTTAGCTTCATTAGGAACTTGCACATGAGCAATTTATGATCTGTTCCACAATCAGTTCCTGATTATATATTTGCTGTTGCAATCTATATTTGATCATTGTTTGCATTGTAGTCAAGAATTGTCCTTACTCATATTTCTGACTATAAAAGCAATGCCATTCCTTCTTTAATGTGTCCTGAATATTAAAATTCATGATTTTCTGACTGAAAGTGTCCACTTCTACTCAGTTCAGTTCTCTGATGTTGTCAGAATATAGTCAATGCATTTCATCTTGCAAAGTGCTGAGCTTACCTATATTTATGTTCTTTGTATTTCACGTTCCCATTTTAATTCTCTATCTTTGTAGTTTTGGATTTTCTTGTCTTGATATGGTAACAACTATTATATAGTCTGAAGACTAATCTAGCTATGTCATAAACACCAATATAACAGGTCAAATGATTCTCAATGATTCCTTAAAAGTAAGTTGAGGGCCCATTATCCACCAGTATATTATCAATAATTTTATATGTATATCTATGTGGTTTTCTTAGTAAAGTACAAAAGTGATTTACCATTGCTTTCTCCTGCACATAAAATTATACCTTTGCCATTAGCACTAAAATGAGAATCCATTCCCATCATTTTCTATGGCATTGTTGGCCAATACAGGTGCCACCTTGCTTTAGTTGGGAAGAATTTTATGCTTTGGCTAACCTGGCTGGAATTATAAATTCTTCCTTATCCTTCCCAGGAACATATAGACACATGAACAAATACGACTGTCATAATGAAGTCAATACAGTAGGATTTGATAGGGAGTCAAAGCATTATAAGATCCAAAACAGTTAATTCTCTATAGCAAGTTCAGTCCATTTAATTTAGAAAGGAGGTAACTTCTGCTGAGTTAATAAATAATGTGCATAAAATTTACTCATTAATCTTGTGTATCTGTATTAATTAATCTGTATTTCCATTCCCAGCAATCTTTTTTTAAGATTGCATATTTACTACAATCAAATGTTAGAGAATTCAAGAAACTTTTTAATCCGCATATACCCACATTTTTCAATATTATGACTATAAATGTAAGAGGCCTAATTAAACCCAACTTCAAAATGTAACAAGAATTGTGTGCATCTCTTTTCCCCCTCCCCACAGCTAATATTACAGAAGGCTATATGAGATATGTAACATATGGTGTATGACATATGACCTAAATAGCTCTTTATAGGAATAAACAAGCAGTCAAACAGTTGGACAGATTTTTGTAAATGTTATGCAAATACTTGAATAAGTCTGTTCCTTTGGTTTTGGTCTTGCATAATCTGAAATTAGAAATGTGTTTATGTAGATGGTGTGTGTGTGTGTGTGTGTGTGTGTGTGTGTGTGTGTGTGTGTGTGTGTGTTAGCAATGAAGGACAATGGAGGATAATAGAAAATGCTCCAAAGAAAATGGCTATCTATGTAGATAATTAAAAATAAAGTGTTTGAGCAGAAAGAAAACTTCTCTGTTGCTTGCTGCCATTCAAACCTTAGATGGGGTAGCTTGCAGTGTGATTGCAATAGTAATGGGAAATGTGGCTCTGTTCTCTGATGCTGAGTCGTGATTGAAGGCACTGACCTGCCATAGACTTATAATAGGGGAGCAGGTGTGGCAATGATGGACTTTAATTTCCTTTAATAAACCTTTTATGTGCCACACTTTTACTGCCATTCCATGCTCTCCAAGGTCCTGCACATAATAGGTTCATTACTTTTGATTACTATAGTCTATTGAGACAAACAACTCCAGATCACACTATATATTATGTGCAGTTAAACCAATACAGACTATTTATCCAATGTGCTGTATTTCACCTGCAACTCTGTTGAAAAAATTAACAGCCACTCTTACAAGCTAAAACTATTATTTTTTTAAAGCAGTTAGAATTCCATCCTCATCATTTCATAATAAATGCTACACACACCAATCACTGCAGTTCTTTTTTTTTTTTAAATTGTGAAACAAACAAAAAAAGTGCAGGAAATTCTGGCTCTTTTTAAGCAGCATTTATTTGAGTTTTTATTTGGTCATGAATATTTAAATACCACACAGTGGGTGCAAAACACTAGCCAAATCAATATAGGTGATTTTTTTTTCTATTGATTTTCTTTCTTTAGGAAAATCATTTGAATTTATGACAGATGTTTAAACAGATTAAGATTAATCTGGCTAGGCCTATTTAGTATGATGAACATAGCACTGTAAACCCATCATCACAGGCTGAGGGTGTCTGCTGCATATAAAGTAGTCCACAGAAAACTCAAATCACCCTCCCCTCCCCCCACCTTCCTCAAAAAACTGGAGTTATTTACAACGTCCCAATGCAGTGCAGTTTTCCATCCATTCAATGGCACATTTTAAAGTGTTGTGATGCAAACTTGGGCAATTACTTCCATTACCTTCAAAAGTCCACTTGAGCTCTTTGATAGAGCCTTGTTTTAGAACACACTGCTTAATATTAAGCAGCGCTTTCTTAATAAGAAAAATTGAAATAAATCAATTGGCTATTCAACTATTGAGGGAAGAATGTACTCAGGGTGTTGTAAAAATATATGTAAAGATGGTGGCTGCAATAGTGCACTCAAAGCTCCACTCATTTATCTGAGGCACATAAAAAACAGATGGAGCTTTTATTTATTTATTTTATTTATTTTATTTATTTGATTTCTATACCGCCCTTCTCCCGAAGGACTCAGGGCGGTGTACAGGCAAGAATAAAACAAACAGTACAATATACAAATTTAAAATGCAGTTAAAAAACTTATTTTAAAATTGGCCTGAGAAGTAAAATATATAATAAGCTAAAAAACCCCATTTAAAATTAATTACTAAGAATTTAAAAATTTGTTAAAATCAATTTAAGCCAGCCCCGCGCGAATAAAAAGATGTGTCTTCAGTTCGCGACGGAATGTCCGAAGGTCAGGTATTTGGCGTAAACCCGGGGGAAGTTCGTTCCAGAGTGTGGGAGCCCCCACAGAGAAGGACCTTCCCCTGGGGCTGCCAGCCGACATTGCTTGGCGGATGGCACCCTGAGAAGTCCCTCTCTGTGAGAGCGTACGGGTCGGTGGGAGGCATGTGGTAACAGCAGGCGGTCCCGTAAGTACCCAGGCCCTAAGCCATGGAGCGCTTTAAAGGTAGTAACCAACACCTTAAAGTGCACTCGAAAGGCCACAGGTAGCCAGTGCAGTCTGCGCAGGAGCGGTGTTATATGGGAGCTACGCGGAGCTCCTTCTATCACCCGCGCAGCTGCATTCTGGACTAACTGAAGCCTCCGAGTGCACTTCAAGGGGAGCCCCATGTAGAGAGCATTACAATAATCCAAGCGAGAGGTAACGAGCGCATGAGTGACCGTGCACAAGGCATCCCGATCAAGGAAGGGGCGCAACTGCCGAACCAGGCGAACCTGGTGGAAGGCCCCCCTGGAGACGGCCGTCAAATGATCTTCAAACGACAGCCGTTCATCCAGGAGGACACCTAAGTTGCGCACCCTATCCTTTGGGGCCAATAACTCGCCTCCAACAGTCGAGCTTCATTCACATTATCAAATCCACCATTTTGATTTTTTTAAAATCACATTTTGCAGACCCTCCTACTTTGGGGCATGGCACGAGAGCAGCCTTTTATTAACTCAAGCAATACTACATTTTTTAAAAAATCCTTTCTCCATTGAAAGACACATTTTTTATTATGCAGGAATAACAAATAAGAAGCAGCAGGATATCACCATAATCTAGCACATCACATTTTGTCTCAATTGCTGAAGACAAATATTATTATATCCTTTCTTAAGAAGAATAGAAGAATAGAAAAATAGAATAGAATTTATTGGCCAAGTGTGATTGGACACACAAGGAATTTGTCTTGGTGCATATGCTCTCAGTGTACATAAAAGAAAAAGAAAAAAAACCCTTCATCAAAGGTACAACATTTACAATACAAATGATGGTCATAGGTTGCAATTTAACCCTTAATGATAGCAACAAAAAGTTACAGTCATACAGTCATAAGTGGAAAGAGATTGGTGATGAAAACGATGAGAAGATTAATAGTAGTGTAGATTTAGTAAATAGTTTGACAGTGTTAAGGGAATTATTTGTTTAGCAGAGTGATGGCCTTCGGGGGAAAAACTGTTCTTGTGTCTAGTTGTTCTGGTGTGCAATGCTCTATAGGGTCGTTTTGATGGTAGGAGTTGAAACAGTTTATATCCAGGATGTGAGGGATCTGTAAATATTTTTCTCTTCTTGATTCGTGCAGTATACAGGTCCTCAATGGAAGGCAGGTTGGTAGCAATTATTTTTTCTGCAGTACTAATTATCCTCTGAAGTCTGTGTCTTTCTTGTTGGGTTGCAGAACTGAACCAGACAGTTATAGAGGTGCAAATGACAGACTCAATAATTCCTCTGTAGAACTGGATCAGCAGCTCCTTGGGCAGTTTGAGCTTTCTGAGTTGGCGCAGAAAGAACAGTCTTTGTTGTCCTTTTCTGATGATGTTTTTGATGTTAATTGTCCATTTTAGATCTTGCGATATGATAGAACCTAGAAATTTGAAGGTTTCTACTGTTGATACTGTGTTGTCAAGTATTGTGAGAGGTGGAAGTATGAAAGGGTTTCTCCTAAAGATTAATTAACTAATTAATTAATCCTTAATTCTACTTGTGCACCAAACAGCTACCTAAATCAACCTTTTTTTCCAACCTGGTGCCTGCCAGATGTTATAGGACCCACTATGAAACGTAGTGTCTTCATTATACTCCTGTTTTTGCATCATGATTTCTATTGCTTTTCATGCATTGTCCTTTCTTGTAAAGCCACTCAGAACTAATGTAAATGGGGTATCATACAAATCTGAACAACAGCAACAATAGCACTAGTCAGTGTGATGATTGGAAGTTTGGAAATCACAAAAAAACTGGAAAGCAACTACTTAAGAAATCATTCAACCTGATATGATTATTCTTCTGAACTCTAGAAGCGTTGACATTAGTAAAGACAGAATGTTTGATGTTTTCTTAAATACCTTGTACATATTTTAAGTTTTCAGAGGATAATGAACTGAAATGAATATTCCTAAAATAGTGTTCTGTAATTGTAAGAGAAATATTAACATTTATAGATTGGTTGTGTGAATGAAATTACCAATGAAACAGCAATTATATCTACCCTGTGGAATAGCATATCCCTGAAAAGTCAGATTGTCCCAACCTTGTTAGCCTTTTGCAAGGCACTGAAGACCTAACTGTTTTCCCAGATGTCTGGATCAAGAGGTTAAGTTAGTATTGATGCATTTCCTTTTCTTTCTTTTTTCTTTCTTTTTTTGGGTGTGTGAGTGAGTGAGATTATTATTTTATGCTTGCATGCCAGTTATACTACATTGTAGTCTTGTATTTTAATTCCGTACACTATCCAAGTCACCTGCGTGAGATGGGCAGTCATATAAATGAAATAAATAAAGCTGTTTTTCAACATGACTAAGTTTGAAGGAGGCAATATGATACCCATAAGCTTAATGTCTGTGTTTCTCTGCCCTACTTTGACTTTCAATTTTTTAATTTAAAAAATAATAATGGAAAGCAGTACAACTCATTTCTAACATTTCTTTTTCTTTTTACTAAAATGCCTAGATCTACATAGGTCTTGTGCAAAAAGGAAGACAAAGATGAGCTGACATGGTAGTCAAAACTTCAAGGGGCTAGAGAAATCCTGAGGAGTTAGAAAGTATTGGAGAGAGCAAATTCATCAGTTTCCCTTCTATGTTGGAATGTAAATATGATTGGTCCCATCAAATATAGCAACCATCTAGTCAATAGATAAGTTCCTTTGATTCTAGTAGAATTGTTTTATAACGTATATAACATGCTCTTCATTACACATTATAAGTATGCTGAAATTTATACTTGTCAGCAGTTTGAAGTAGGTCAGACAGAGTTTGAATAGAGCCAAATTGGTGCAGGCAGCGGGCTAGAAACTGGGAGTCTGTGAATTCTAGTCCTGCCTTAGGCACAAAGCCATCTTAAGCTCTCTATCTTAGCCCTAGGAAAGAGGTAAAGGCAAACCAATTCTGAAAAATCTTGTCAAGAAAACTTCAGTCTAGTCCAGACATTTGCCAGAAGTCAAAAACTGACTCTCAGACACACAAAGATATTCCAGCATGCTATTTGATTGTTGTAGGGCATTAAAACAAACTCACAAAAGCCACTCCAAATTTCTCTTTGTCCCACCTTATTTAAAGCAAAATCAATGCAGAATTGAGCTTCTTTCTTACTCTTGCTTCAATTCTGTGTAATCTTTTTTGTAAATCACTCTAATAGTTCTTTCATACCTTCTTTAAAGCCCTGCCTAAAGTGCTTTATACCATCATATCAACAAGACTCCTCTTGTATGTTTTCAATTCAACTAATCATGGAGAAAATATATCCTTTATCTACTATACCAGTAGTATAGATTTTTTACTAAGATTGAAGCCTATTCTTCTTCTTGGTCTTTAGTTTTCCATGTGCAGAGTGTTTGATTAATTGACTCTAAAAGAACATCAAACATCTGCAGTTTGAAAAGAATCTGGTGATAAAAAGGCTGAAGAATTATGGCAATGAAGTTCCATCTTTTGGTTTTCTCATGCCTCTTTGCTCCATATAATAGTCCACTAAAATCTTGCTTGCTTCACACACAGAGAGAGCACATGGTTACCCATTGCACAAAAGTAACTCTGAATGGCATAGAAAAGTTAGAAACAATTTAATTAGCTGTAACACAAAAATAATCCCAACGCATAAAAAGACAAAATAAACCAGCATAGATCACCTAACCCTAACTCTACTCCAATCCAAATACCTGAAGGAGCATCCAGGTTCTTGATATCTTACAAAAAGCTAACAGGATTGGAGGTCATCCAAATGAAAAAATAATGTATCATAATAAAGCAAAAGTTCCAACTAGTTTCTTCCTCTTTGACCAAACTTTTTTCAATATGTAATAGTTTGAATCTGGATTCTTTTGACCTGCATTTTAAAAATTGTAAGGAAAAAAGAAGAGCTGAAATAAGCTGAACTATGTCATGTGAGCCATAAGTTAAAAAACAAGGATCTCTTATTTTTAATTTAATGGCATGATTTTTTTAAAAAAAATTGACATCATTAAAAATAACAAACTTGAAGTTTGAAAAGTAAAACTGTGGGAGGAAGGAATTTTGTTAGGCTTAAAAGATGAGAAGCACTATTGCTTATATATTACTTTTATGTAGAGTTTACATTGTAATTCCCAATATCCTACTAAAAGCTGCCATCTTAAGTACACTTATTGGGATGCATATTTCACCCACAGACATAAAATGTGATTTAATCAAGAGTTTCTTTAAGTACGTGTTCACACAATAGAGCATTAGAGTTCATTTGACTAATGATTTTCATTTTAATAATGCCTTCAAAGAGCTTTTATATTCACTAGTGACAGGCAATGTTTTATGTGATCTTAAAATGAAAATATTATGTCTTGCCCTTAGTTTCTGGGAGCAACATTTTGTAATATTTTGGAGTAAAATGCAATGAGATCATATGCAATTAAGGGGGAAAAAGTATATAGCAAAGCAAACCCCTCATAAATTCTGCAAAGTAACCAATATTTTCATAATAGACAGTAAGTGTATCACTATGTATATATGAGTGAATATATGAGCAGCCATAAACACTCATGGTTTTTCTACAAATAACTTTTGACATATCCATTTTAAACTTCAATACTAAACTCAGTTTAACTTAACAGAATACATGATTTTGGTACCACTGAATTTAATTGTCCAACTTTTAAACCTGAAACATTTGCCTGTTTTTTGATTGTCTCCAGTTTTAACCTGCATAATCAAAACACAGACCCAAGTAAACTGTACATTTGATTGAGCTCTTGTTTAGATTTCTGTTTGTAGTATGCATTCTATAGAAGTACCTATATGAGTAGATATGTGTATCTACTCGTATATGTGGTACCTTGCTCAATAGTAGTAACTGTGAGAGGGATCTTGGAGACCTAGTGGACAACCATTTAGATATGAGCCAGCAGTGTGGAGCAGCTGCCAAAAAAGCCAACACAGTTCTGGGCTGCATAAACAGAGGGATAGAATCAAGATCACGTGAAGTGTTAGTGCCACTTTATAATGCCTTGGTAAGGCCACATTTGGAATACTGCATTCAGTTTTGGTCGCCGCGATGTAAAAAAGATGCTGAGACTCTAGAAAGAGTGTAGACAAGAGCAACAAAGATGATTAGGGGACTGGAGGCTAAAATATATGAAGAACGGTTGCAGGAATTGGGTATGTCTAGTTTAATAAAAAGAAGGACTAGGGAAGACATGATAGCAGTGTTCTAATATCTCAGGGGTTGCCACAAAAAAGAGGGAGTCGGGCTGTTCTCCAAAGCACCTGAGGGTAGAACAAGAAGCAATGGGTGGAAACTGATCAAGGAAAGAAGCAACTTAGAACTAAGGAGAAATTTCCTGACAGTTAGAACAATCAATAAGTGGAACAACTTGCCTGCAGAAGTTGTGAATGCTCCAACACTGGAAATTTTTAAGAAAATGTTGGATAACCATTTGTCTGAGATGGTGTAGGGTTTTCTGCCTGGGCAGGGGATTGGATTAGAAGGCCTCCAAGGTCCCTTCCAACTCTGTTATTATGAGATTATGAGATATACTGTATGCAGCAAAAGTGAGCCTCCAAACTTTTGCCCATCTTGTTACAAAAGTTAGAGGTTCACGAAAAAGTAGAAGTTGCAAGCTGCAGCTGAATGATTTTGTTTTCCATGCCTAAAAACAAAGGAGTTTGAACTGTTTCCTGCCCTACATCATATTCTCAAATTAAATTGGTTGCTTTTATAAAATGAAAATGAAGTTTATGATCAGAACCTTAAAATGAGACTTGCAATTTGAAGCCCTTGCTTGTAATTGATAAAATGAATGGATCCTGTTTCCTTAACATTAAAGCATTTTCATGAATAAAATGGCCTTAAGTGAAATTTTCAATATGTTTATGTTTTTAATTTAATAAATTTGTTTGCTGCATATCTTGCCATAGGGCAACTTTGGAAGGCTTACAAGGTTAAAAGCAATAAAACTACACAGGTGTGTGTCTGTGTGTATGTATGTATGTATATATACATATACATGAAACATACATATACATGATACCAGTGGTGGGTTGCCCCCGGTTTGTACCGGTTCTATAGAACCAGTAGTAAAACCGGCGGGAGGCTCCGTCCACTGACCCAAACGTCATCAAAAGCGATCTGCGCATGCGGCACGATGTGAACTGGTAGTAAAGGTAAGTAGAACCCAGCCCTGCATGATACGTATAAATGAAACATACAAAATATAAATAAAATAATACAATAATATATAATACAATAAAATAAAATATAAATTATGATTAAAATGATAAAATATGGGAAGGGGGGAACAGGGTGTGCTAAAGGTGAGATGAGGTCTGCAATTGGTCCATCAATCACTTCCAGCATGATACTCTCCCATTGGGACCCCAAGCCAACTGGCAGTGCCAGGTCTTCAGGCCTTACAGAAGGTTAGGAGAAATGGAGCAAATCTCACCTGGGGGAGGGGGGCAAGATGTTCCAAAGAGTAAGAGCCATGTTTAGAAGTAAAATATAGCAGTGGTATAGCAGGTTTTTTTTTTCCCTTTATTAACCAGTACTCGGGCCAAATTGCATCCTGTTTACATATAAGTGTTTTGAAGCTTTGGATAATTCTGACAATTTTAATAATTTATATAAACACATAGCTTAATTGGAACCAAATAACAGAAACAACATAGAGATGAAACTCATCTCTTTTTTTTTTCCAGTTTATTGTCTGTCTAGGTAGGATCTGCTGCAATCCCATAAATCATCTGGGACAATTTAGAAACCATCATTGGGAAAACTAAGTCATTTGATCTTCTGAAATCAGCATATTGAGTTGAACAATCACGATAAATGTCTCTTTGACTGAGGTAGCTCTAATCTAAATATTACTAAATTTGGATCAGCTCAGTGATGTGATAAGAGGACCTTAAATACTTACAGATGATCCTTAGTTAACATTATCCTGTTTAGTCACCATTCAAAATTATAAGCACTGAGAAGGTATACCCTAACCCTTGCAGCATCCTGTGGTCATGTGATCACCATTTGTGACCATTTGTTCCCAAATGGCTTCTGGCTTCTGACAAGCAAAGTCAATGGGAAATCCTATAGTAAATTGCAAGTTGTAGTCACATGATGTCACACTTAACGACTTGGGTGATAAGCTTAATGGTTGCATTGGAACTGACACCACAAGTCAGGCACAGACACAAGTATTTCACTTAATGACTGTCATTTTAGTGATGGAGTTGCAGGTGCCAATTGTGGTCAGTAGGTGAGTACTACCTGTAGCAGAATGCTTTGTCTTCCAAAATATTTCTAGAGAATTAACTAAAGTTAAAAGTAGGGGCCATTTCTGTTAAGTAAGCTTCCATTCAATGGAAAGGCAGTCTGACAGTTGTTTAACTATATTTCATAATATTTTCCTAAGTGATTAGACTATATTTTGGAAAAACAGAACAATGGTAAAATAAAACAGGTAGTTGCTGATTCTGTTCCTTTTCTCCAGATCTGAAACATAAGACATACCCTTTTGTGCGTGTGCGGGTGTGCATGCATGTGTGTGCGTTTGTGTGTTGCCTGAATGCAATGATTTTAATCTTTCCCTCTATCATCTTTGAACATAACTGCAACTTGGTCTGGGAATAAAAACGTTACCTGTATTTTTTCCTCCAAGTCAAAAAAAAAACAAACTTTGTGTAAAATCCTGATTAGAATAGGGTGACTGCAGTGCTTAAATACCTTGTATTTAATATATTATCTAGTTTCACCATCATTCAAATATGGGCTCCAATTTGTTTTTTAAAAAAATTATGCCCAAATGGATTTGAGATTACACAATTTTTTGTGCGGTGAATAACGTTACTTGATTGGTTGGAGCAGATAAGATTTAGGAACCATGCGACTTACTCTTCTGTTTAACACCATAATATGAAATGGAATAAAGCAAAATATTTGCCACATATCTCATCACAATCCCCCTATTGATTTTTTTTCTTCTTCCCTTATAAGTTTTCACTTGATATTAGGATAAAACAAATTCCTAGGAGCTTTCTAAGTTGTGAATAAATTTACCCACTACTATTGGTCTTTTTGCTAAGCAAGATGTCAATTTTATTCTGCTTTATAAAATGTAGATTGAAAGAAAATTATTACCAGCAGAGAAGAATAAAGCTGATTAAATAAATTTTATAAGAACTCTTAAACTAATTAAACTAATTACAATTGGATGAATATTAAATTTCATATTTTACACACATACACACAGCATGTTATAGAATTAAAATGTGGATAATACTTAATAATTTTGAGGTTAAGGAAAGAACAATATCACATTATGAGTTATTAGCAGATACTTATTAATAATGAAAGAAAATAAAAAGTCAGTACGGAATGTTACTTTGGAATATTATCTGTATTTTTTTTTTAATCAGCTGTACGTCAACAGCATCAAAGCTGTAATTACAGCATTTTCTCTGATGCTTTATAGCTTTCAGGATTTTGAAAGCTTCTTTTGCACACAGTATTATTCATATTATCATTAATACTGTTGCACCCTCAAAATGAAATATAAATGATATGAATCTGACTACTGTACCAATATTCCTGTCCTCCAAAACTAGAATAAACAAGTTTAAATACTAAACCTAAATCAGAAAGAGTTTTAATTTGAGACTATGCACCATGTAATCCTTTCTTTCCTAGCATGGCAAAATAGTATGTCTATTTTCGAAAAGGGATCTAAAATTCAAAACTGGGTTAACAGTGGAATACATGTTATACCAGAGACAAGCTTGGATGCTTCTTTAATGAGGATGATTTATTTTGATTCTCACTTCTGATTTTGGAGTTGTCACTGCTGTTGTATACCTCGTCCACGCAACTTTGCACAACTGGCAGGACTGAATATAAACCAAAGCCATATGTTTGTGTCCTTTTGCCAAACGATTACAGCAAATAGTTCTATTATTCCCTTAGGTAACTCATGTGTGCCAAGGATTTCTATTAGTCTGCTTTACCAAGGCATCAGAGGGTAAAGTCACAGCTTTATGAAATGGGGGTTAGGGGAGTGGGCAGGTGCTAACTTTATATTTTCAGAATAAATATGCACAAATCTTATGCTATATAGTAAAAAATATTTTTTTGTAAAAAAAAAAAGTAACTTAGGGGTTTTATAGTACCAGGATATCAGTTTTCTGGATAATTTATTACAACCACAAAATTTAACAAGAAAGAAAACTGATTGTTAATACAATGGCAGAATATAAATAGAATAAAAAAACTTTTAGGTTTAAAGAATAAAAGCTTCGATGTACTGTGATGGAAATATGTAATGTTTTGCACAATATTTATTTGTGTGAAAATATTTATTTTTAATACGAAGGCATACATATGTATGTAAAAATATCATTATACTCCATCTAGCCTTATCTGAAAGGAAAATGAATAGAAGCAGCATTCGATTATTTAAAAGATGTTTTGCAAATTAACTATTAATTATATTATCTATATATTCTATATATAGATAATATATATTCTATATATTATCTATATAGTAATATATTACTATATTATCTAAAGAAATCAAAAGTTTTAAAATCCAAACAAAATGTCCAAATGAAACAAGTTTGACAAATGAGATAACATACTTTCCACTCAAAACTAAACACCAAAAACGTTATCCCACCTTTGTTTGCTTCGGAGTAAAATTATGTGCAAATTCCAAATGACCAAATCCGTCTCTTGGACCAAAATGTCTTGTCTGACTTAACAGATAATCCCAAAATTCATTCTCTGTAAGAAAGAATGCAAGGTTTACAAATTGTTACTGAAATTGAATTTGGACAATGAATATGTGAAGCATTGCATGATTCAATGGCCAAAGAATCTGGAGTATAATATAATGCTTGAACAATGGGAAAACGTGTGGATGAAGGGTTGCCAACTTACATTGAACTATTATCTAAAAGAAAAATATTTATAAAGTGATGTACAGTTGGTATTTAATACCCCCCTCCCAAAATTGTCAAAGATGTACAAGATGTATTTATTTCAGATGTATGTTAGAAATGTAAATGCAAAGAAGGAACATTGCACCATTTTAGTGGACTTGTGATAAAGTAAAGAAATACTGGGGTAAAATTCATATTTTACTGCAGAAGATTTTTAAAATGAATATAAAATTAAGGCAGAAACTTTTCTTTTAGGCTTAATGGACAAAGAATTTGGAAAAAAAAATCTGGAACCTTGTTGCTATACATACTGACAGCAGTGAGAACAGAGAGCGGATAGAGAGACGTTCCGTGAAGATGGGCTACAAATGAGTCTGAAAACTCAGAAGACAAAACCTCTGGTCCTGGTGACCGACCCAGATTGGATCCTGCAGAATGCTTCATGCACAAACATGGAAAGATATTCTAATTTCCATAATGGATGAATGGCTAAAAGAACTGATGGAATTAACATTGATGGCTAAATTCACTGCCCTAACCAAATAAAAGAATACATCCAACTTTTGGATTTTGTACCTGAGATGGAGAAAAAAAAATGAAACTTTGGATTTTGCTAATCAGAGAATATACAGTATTTTACATATTTTTATTGTTTGGTGTCATCATTTGAAAATTCAAAGGAACCCAATGTATGTTATGAATTATAGCATAATTCCATGTATGTATGTATGTAAGTATGCATGCATGTATGTATGTATGACAATAAATGTAATAAATAGACAACTTTGGAGATGAATTACACAGATCTTTATTTAGAATTTGTGGTTTCACTTAAGTACAATATCGGCAATGTGAAGTAAAGATGAGCTAATTCAACAGAGTACAAATCTGGGAGACTTTGTGCGTTCTAAGGCCACATCATGTGCCATATTATAAACAGTTATCTTCAATAAAGAAACATGGGCATCCTTATCAAGTAAAGCTTTTGCAAACCATGTGATTTTATGTCATACGCAGGTCTCACCTCTTATATTTTTGATTATGATGTCATGATACAAGTAAAACAAGTAGAATTTTCATTGCAGTATTACATGATTTGTTATTATTTGTGTAAATATAAATATATGAGAGTAATGTATCTCCTGTGCTTTCTCAGACAAAAGGACAGGATAAATATTGTGGGAAAATATAGCGGGGGAAAAACCAGATGTAGACCTATTCTAAAGCTTTATTTCAAAAACATGTAGCTTTAGTGTAACTCTTCAATACATTTCTAATACAATATATATACTTCATGATAATGTACTTGGAAATTGCTATAGAAATTTCATTATTATTATTGTAATATTGGATATCATTAGATATGGGAGACTTATAAGTCAATCATTATATGACATAAACCTAGGAAACACAATGGGTTTGCTAATGGTTTTCTCCAGCTGAAAAAATTGCAAGGGTTTACCTTGACATCTGTTTATAATTTAAGTAAAGAAGTGTAAAATATGAGAAGAAAAAGATATATATAATGCTGGTTAAGGTGCTAGTCTAGAAGCGGAGAGAACCAAGGGGTAATTTTCCCTTGGCCACTGATGGCATCTAAGTGAGTTTGGGCCAGGTTTTTTTTTTTTTAATACAGAAAGACCCTGGGCTATGAATGTCTGACTTCAGAATAAATCTTAGATATGAACTGGCTGCCTATTATTATTATTACTAAAAATGGCAGGTGGTTCTTGTCCTTCCTTAAGCTAACAAACTGCTGAAGCCACTCAATGCTTTCAGGAACTGCTGAAGCCAGAAACTTAATATACAGCCTTTTCCCAACAGTTTTCCTGAGACCATTCAATAGTACATCAGCTTAAAGAAGGACAACACTGTCTGCTATATACAGTCTGTTTTTAAAAAGAAGTTCTGACCTACATATAAATTTGAGTTAAAAACTGAGAATGTCTCAAATTCATGATAGGGTCTGGAAGATGATGATAACCTTCTGGCTGAAAAGTCAATTCTTTTCAGCTGGTCTTCCTTCCATAGTTCCGATAAATAACTTCAACTCACCCTGGGAACATAAGCTGGCATTGTATGGGCTTTTTCCATTGTTTTTAATCTCATTAGGCTATGATCAATCCAAACAATTGGTTTTCAATAACATAACATAACATAACATAACATAACATAACATAACATAACATAACATAACATAACATAACATAACATAACATAACATAACATAACATAACATAACATAACATAACATAACATAACATAACATAACATAACATAACAACAGAGTTGAAAGGGACCTTGGAGGTCTTCTAGTCTAACACCCTGCTGAGGCAGGAAACCCTACACCATCTCAGACAAATGGCTATCCAACATTTTCTTAAAAATTTCCAGTGTTGGAGTATTCACAACTTCTGCAGGCAAGTTGTTCCACTTATTGATTGTTCTAACTGTCAGGAAATTTCTCCTTAGTTCTAAGTTGCTTCTCTCCTTGTTAGTTTCCACCCATTGCTTCTTGTTCTACCCTCAGGTGCTTTGGAGAATAGTTTGACTACCTCTTCTTTGTAGCAACCCCTGAGATATTGGAACACTGCTATCATGTCTCCCCTAGTCCTTCTTTTCATTAAACTAGACATACCAAGTTCCTGCAACCGTTCTTCATATGTTTTAGCCTCCAGTCCCCTAATCATCTTTGTTGCTCTTCTCTGCACTCTTTCTAGAGTTTCAACATTTTTTTTATATCGTGGCGACCAAAATTGATTGCAATAGTCCAAGTGTGGCCTTACCAAGGCATTATAAAGTGGTATTAACATTTCACATGATCTTGATTCTATCCCTCTGTTTATGCAGCCCAGAACTGTGTTGGCTTTTTTGGCAGCTGCTGCACACTGCTGGCTCATATCTAAATGGTTGTCCACTAGGACTCCAAGACCCCTCTCACAGTTACTACTATTGAGCAAGGTACCACATTATGGTACCTGTGCATTTTGTTTTTTGTTTTTTGCCTAGAATAATGCCTAGATAAGGAGTTCCAGTTAGAAGGCAAGTGTTGTGCCTCGCTCGCCCCCCTCTCCGCAGCTGGGCCCCTCTCATCTCCTGTTATCTCAGCCAGAGATGGATAATGAAGACGAATAGCCTGGCATGCCTCCAGCCCCCAGTCCTGGCACCATGCCCAGACAAACTGAACAAATAAACCCCTCCCCCACAGCATGTGAACATGAAGAGCCTGAAGCCAGTCACGAGCTGGGATTGTCGGCAGCTGGAGGGTGGATGGATCCACGCTTCCAGAGAATGGAGAGGCAACGTCAGCAAAAGGAAGGGAGGGGCAGGCCTGGATAAGTGCTGAGTCATGGAGCCACACCCCATGGCCTATATAAAGGATCTGCTTTCTGGCATTCTTTGAGTCAGGCAAAGTCTAATTTGGATTGATGAAGTCACATCTTGGACTCCTGCCTGCCCTGAGAACTCTGACAGAACTTTGACAAAGCTGCAGAGGCTTGGTGGCCACACTTGATACAGACTTCCCCGACCCGGCCGTCAGAGGAGGAGTGGGACATGACAGCAATAGAATCAGGGGTGGGTTCTACTTACCTTTACTACTGATTTGCAATGGGATCATGCACACGAGGACTTCACTCATGTACGCGCCAAGCTTCTGTGCATGTGTAGAAACTTCTGCTCATGCACGGATCACCTATGACAACATCTGGGTCAGTGGGTGGAGCCTCCCACCAGTTTTACTACTGGTTCTATAGAACTGGTCTGAACTGGGGGCAATCCACCACTGAATAGAATACATAATAGAAATGGGATAAGATGGAGTACATGGCAATCAGCAAGATATTTGAAAGATTTAACATTCCCTAACTTCAAACAGAATTTTTAGAGGTAGATTTAAGCACTACATCAGCAAGTTTGGTATAATAAAATCCTCAAAGCAGAATGAATATGTATATCTGGTAACAAGGAAATGGAAAACATATCACATGTTTTATTATGCTACAAATACTATAGGGCTATTAGATCAATATACATCCTCAATAGAGTGATTCCTAGGGAGACCATATTATTTTTAAATTAATTCTGCAGGACTGAAATCCTGCCATTACTTGTACAGTAACCATTTTTTTTGTGCTACTACAATGAAAATAAGGCAAAACCAAATAAAGAAGTAATGACTTGATTACTTTAGAAGTAATTAGTATTTTCACTAATATTTTTTTTGGTTTTACTTTGGTAATTTTTGGTGAATGTATATTTTGTTGTTTAGTCTTAATAGGTAGGATTTATTAATGTGTAGGAGAACAAATACAATAGTGTTTTAATAGGGATGTTTTAATAGGGATGTACTCTGTATTTTATTTTCTTAACACTGGTCAATATATACTTGTGCTCATTTGCCTTATTTTGATTCTGATTCTACTTGTTTTCTTTCATTAGTTTTTGACTGTTTTATATTGCTGGTCATTGAATGAATAAATATTACATGACAGGAGTTAAAACCTGAGTTAGGAACAAAATTTGTTCTGGATTATGGTGGCTTCCTGCATAGAATTGGGTGGTTGAAAAGACTAGACCAGAGTGATAGATTACAGTTCATAGTTTTCAGCAAAGAGATATTCATTTTCAGTGGACTGATTTGTATGGACAACATACACACTCACACACACACACAAGTAAAAGAACCTCTGTGTGTGTGTGCGTGCGTGTAGATATATGTGTAAGCAATTTTAAAATATTGACTAGGTCAAAGGTCCAAAAAGGATAGAGTGCTAGCATTAATGCCAGTCCTGGCATACAAGGTGCCTTGTGCATAATTCCACTTAGAAATCAATACCATTTTAAAAAACTCACAGTAAAAAAATATTTAAAACATTGTACACCACACAAAGTATACACTGGATTGCATCATCCCTGTCCACATATCTTTTTCTACAAGTAAAACTGGACAGTTAAAAGAATTTTAGAACCTTGGCTTGTTAATATCCTTTAATGCAGGGCTCTCCCACCTTGGTCCCTTTAAGACTCGTGGACTTCAACTCCCAGAGTTCCTCAGTCAGCTTTGCTGGCTGAGGGACTCTGGGAGTTGAAGTCCACGAGTCTTAAAGGGACCAAGGTGGGAGAGCCCTGCTTTAATGTGTCTTGGCAATTTACTCAGGAACATGTTTATAGTCCTGAATGCTGCTTAGTCTTGAGTAGTCCATAGTCTAGATTGTTACACAACTGCAGCTTCAGCATGAAGGAAAGACATGACGAAAAAAGTGAGGAATATTATAGTGCAGTGTTTCTCAACTCTGACAATTTGAAGAGGTCTGATACAAAATTCGCTAAGTGTCAAGCCTCCAAGTAACATGTCCCAAAAAATAAGGTCTAAGGCATCCATCTTCCTTTTCAAATCCATTTATTAGGAACACATTAAATTGGAACGGACTTGGTATAATCCTGACTCTGAACTGGATCCGGAATTACACCCAATAAAAGCCTAAACTGGAAACTTCCTTCCCCCAGTCACAACCTTCAATGAATTATCAGTCCAACAGCCCAGTGACTCCAAACTCCACCTTCAGTCAGCTGCAGGCATCTTCTTTCTTCCCACGGGAAAGGAATGCCACCTAGACATAATATTCCCCCTTTATCTTTACACCTCCCTTTCAACAGTTAGAAAGTGGCGAGCCTGAAATATTTATAAAATTCAGTTACTACAAACCTAAAAGCTAATAGAAAAAAGAGTACAAAGGCTACAAGAAAATATGGCTACACATGTGTCATCTTCAGGGTCAACAGGCTGCCCCATTCAAGCGAAAAGAACATCCTGCAAAGAGACAACCATAAAAGATTAATTAACTCTAACCTCCCCTGCCACCTCCAGGAACCCCCTGTGGTTTATGAGGATTCCTCTCATGGAAACTTCTAATCAATCTATCAGCATTCACCTTCCAGCTTTTTACCCAGGTTGACTCTGAAATAGGATATCCTTTCCAATGTATTAAATACTGTAATTTCTCCCTATAAATATGGGAATCTAAAATTCATTCAACCTCATAATGTTCATGACCCGCAATCAGTAAAGGTTTTGGTGGAGCCCGATCTACTGGCCTAAGGGAAGAACTGACAGCCAGCTTTAACAAACTGCTATAGAAAACCGGATGCACTTTCCATAGTAGGTGAGGGAGCCTGAGCTTCACTGTAACTGGGTTTATTACTTTTACGATTTCAGAAGGACCTAAAAACTTTGGTCCTAATTTCCTAGATGGCCACTGCAACTTCAAATATTTTGTAGACAGGTAAACTTTATCTCCTACTTTAAATTGTAGCTGCTGGGAGTGAAGTTTTGTCAGCTTGCGTTTTGTTAATTTTCATGGCTTCCGGTAAAGCTCATTTGGTATTTTCCCAGGATTCTTTCAACGAGTCTATCCATTCATTTACTAATATGGATGAAGGGGGGTTCTGTAGGTAACTCCGGCACAGGGACAAATTCCATCCCAGTGCTAATTTGAAATGGAGTTAACCTGTGCTTACTGTGCACTGCATTGTTGTAAGCCACTTCAGTGAATGGTAAGATCTCTGCCCAATTTGATTGCTGGTAATTTACATAACATCTCAAATACTGCCCAATCATTGCTTTTGTACATTCCGCCACCCCATCCGTGCTCTGATGGAATGCAGAACTTAACCCTTGGAATGACTCAATCGCTTTTATAAATGCCCTCCAGAATTTAGCCCTGAATTGGACACTCTGTCTGATATAATCCTACAAGGAACTCCATGTAGCTGATAGATGTGTTTAACAAGTCTAGCTAATTTCCTTGCTGAGGGGAGACCATTGCAGGCTATAAAATGGGCTTGTTTGGAGACTAAGTCAACCACAGTTGAAATGACCATGTTCATGCCACTCTCCAGTGATTCTGCTGGAAAAGTCCTGGAGGCTTCCAAGGTCTCATCTCCATTGTCGCACAAGTGACACAGCTCTTTACATAGTCCTCAACATCTTTTTTCATCTTTGGCCACCAGAACTCTCTTCTGGCTAAATGTAATGTTTTTAGGTAGCCAAAATACCTTCCTCATTTAGAATCATGGCTCCTTTGCAGAATTGGATTCACAGAGTGTGGGGAACATATAGTTTTGACCATTTCCAAGCTACTTGATCTTTTTGAGTTAAAATGTCCTTGTTGTTTTGGTACCATGGGTCTGCTGAGAACTCGTGTTTCAATCTTTTGATCATTACATCTTTGTCTTTTGAGGTGTGCCTTTTTGCTTGCACTTTGGTAGTTGAGAAGGAGGTATTAGGGCTTGAATTACCTCCTTTCCCTTGCTGTTGAATTGTGGCTTTCTTGACAAAGCATCTGCCAGAAATACCTGGAATGTATTTGAGTTCCAAGTTGAACTGCTTGAAGTATTATGCCCACTGGACCTGTTTGGGGGATAGTCTCCTGGGTTTTTTTAGCATCTCTAAATTTTTGTGATGGGTCCAAACTTCAAAAGGCTGTTGACTACCTTCCAAGAATTGTCTCCATGTGAGTAGTGCCCAGCATACTGTGTATGCTTCCTTTTCCCAGATGGCTCATCGTCTCTCGGTCTCCGTGAGCTTTTTAGAAGTGTAAGTGCAGGACTGTAGGTTTCCATTGGCATTTCTCTGCAAGAGGACTGCCGCCACAGCTATGTCTCTGGCATCACCCTGGACTACAAAACGTTGGTCTGAGTCCGGGTGCTTTAGTACCGGTTCTTTCACAAAATGCCTTTTAAAGCATTCAAATGCTCATTGGCATTCTAATGTCCAATTTAAGGGTTGCCCTGGCCTCAGTTTTGGAGGGCCAACCTACAGTTTTTAGAAGTTCAGTGATTGGAAGGGCAATCTCTACAAACGAGGGGATAAATTGGCGGTAAAAATTTGCAAACCCCAGAAAATTTTGCAACTGTTTTCCGGTGCATGGGGGTTGCCAGTATAAGACCACTTTCACTTTCCCCAGGTCCATTTCTATCTCCTGATTAAATATGTGGTAGCCAAGATAGTGTACAGCGGTTTTGTGGAATTCACATTTTTACAGTTTCGCATATGGTTTGGCTGCCAATAGTTTCTTTAACACTTACCGAACCAATTTCACATGTTCACCCAGGGTTTCAGTGTAGATGAGAATGTCATCTAAGTAAATAATGACCCCCCCTTATAGAGGTGCTCATGCAGGATCTCATTAATCAATTGCATGAAAACTCCAGGGGCTTCCTATAGTCCGAATGGCATTACCCTGAATTGGAAACTTCCAAAGGGGCAGTTGAAAGTGGTTTTCCACTCATCACCTTCTTTTATTCATATGCGGTAGTATGCTTCTTGGAGATTGATCTTAGTGAATACTTTTCCTTTTGCCAGATGCCCCAACATGTCTTTCATGAGGGGCAAGGGGTAGTTGTTGTGTGTGCATACAGTATTTATTCCTTCAAAATATATGATAGCCTCATTCCACCATCTTTCTTTTCTTTGAATAATACAGGGGCAGCCGCTCTGGGTTTTGCTGCCTGTATGAAGCACCTGTCCAGGTTGGTGTCAATGTATTTTCTCAGCTTCTTCCTTTCTCTGGGGGTCATGGAATACATTTTTGGCTTTAGTAATTTGGCTCCCTCCACAAATTCTATTGTGCAGTCCGTGGGCCAGTGGGCCATATACTGCATTCTTCTTCACTAAAGGCCTTTTCCAGGTCCCTGTATTCCCTGGGAATCTGTGGGGTCCAAGGGGGTCATTCTGCTAATGCTGCTGTCACCTTGCTTTGATTGCCATGGGGTTGCTGCCTGTTAGCCTGTTTATCTGATAGGTTTGGAGGCAGTTTGGGGCGCCAATTTGAGTTTCCGAGAGCTGCCTTCCCAGGTAATAGTGGGACACTATTTGTCCAACTAGGTGAGGCCCAAGATGGTTGACTCAGTCCTTTTTGGCACTACTGTGAAGCAAATTAGCTTCCAATGTTTTCCCATCTCAAGTTTTAGCTCTTCAGTAATGAGTGTGGTGGGATGGCCTCCTGACCCATCACTTGCTCAAATCATATGGGATTTCTTAGGGGTTTTGTATTTATCTCCAATTTCACTACTGTGGCCAGGCTGATGAGGCAGTGGGTGCAGCCTGTATCTATGATGGTTTCTATATCCACATGGGTCCCTGTTCTGGGCACAGTTAACCTTGTTTTTATTTGAAAGGGGTGGATGGGTTCATTTACCATTAGATCATCTTCATTGCTATCTGCACTTTGTATTATTGACAGATCAGCGGCCAGAGTTCCTACCTCCCTTTTGGCATCTGAGAGGGGGACCTCCATGGCTTGGTAGATGAACTTCCCTTTCTCAGCTGGTTTTCTGGGACCCCTTTTTGGCTTGGCTGGAGTGGGTGCTCTCACTTGTGAGACTGGGGCTGGTGACAAGCATTCCAAGGCTTGATGGCCATGTTGCCCACATCAGAAGCACTTGATGGGTTGGTTGTAGTCTCCCTAGGTCATTCTATTTGGCGAGGGCAGTGCATCATCCGAGTTGTCTCCAGGGCTGCTTCTCTAGTATGGCTCTGTGATGTTGTCTTATTTCATTGTCCATATCAATGGCCACCCAGTACCACTCGTGGATACGTTCTCCTGGTGTTCGGTATAAACATACTTTTAATAATTCCTTGTCAAGGCATTCTTTGAAGTAATGCACAAGAATTCATTCAGGCCAGTTTCTTAACCTCCCAGCAAGATAGTGGAATTCTTGCATAATTTCTTTTGCTGGCTGGCACCTTTGCTTCATCATTTTTATTCCTGCCTCCGCTTCTTGGATTCAAGAGGAGACCTTGAATTGGGCCCAAAGTTCCTGCAAGAAATCATCCACATTGTTCAACACCAGGGCACCTTCATCGTGGAGTTGAGTAAACCACTCAGATGCTTCATCTTCCAAATTGTCACCCAAAACAGATACAGTCTTGCTGTCATTGTGGAATTCGTCTCCATGTCAATCAATATAAGACCAGTCTTGATTCAGGAAGTAAGCAAGCTTGCTAGTGGTCCCATCAAAAACCAGCTTAACAGGTGAAGGTGCGTTCATCATAGCAGCAGGTGGTGGTGGTTGGCACCGGTAACTGAGATGCAACATGTCAGTCCTGGTCTCGTATCCATCTTTGGTTGGGGTAAAATGCCCATTCCGAAGGAATTTAGTCGGCTGGAGGGAACCGTGGCTATGGAGGAGGGCTGGTTCCTCAATGGTGCCTCTGTTGGCTTCATTGCCTTACACTAGACAGCCCTGATGCAGGAGGACTGGCTGCTCAAACTTTGGCAGCAGTAGATTGGGCTCTCCTGGGGCGATCCCATCAATTGTGTCAAATCCAGGGTTGATGGGCTTGAAGCTCTGGTAGCGCAGTCTCTTCGGGGAGGTATTTGCTGCATTGGTTGGTCTCAAGTTTCCCATTCAATATTCAGCTGCTCAAATTGGTCAGGTAATTCCTCAAACATCTGGCTGCACGGTTTGATATTGCCACTCTCTGGTCTCACATAGGTTGATTGCTCCAGTGGACCTCCATTCCAGGAAAGTAGCTCTGGATTCTCTGGATGTGGTGAGGGATTGAGCCATTAGCAGATCTGGAAATGTTGCTTGTCCCAGCAGGTCTTTCTCCATCAGCTAGATGCCCCCGTGGCTCCCCAGTCGGCTTGGGACAGATGTCCACCTGGCGTGTGATGTCCTCTATCACTGGGGCTACTTTCAGGGTCTCTGTGGGGATCGGTAACCCCACACAAGATCCTCCACAAAATTTGCATTCTCTGCCACATTCCTCAGGCTTCTGCTTTCTCTCTATCTTCCCAGACTCTTTTCTGCTGCCTGTCTAAATAGGCCAGGTAAGCAGTCAGGGCTCAGCACCCTGGATAGTGATCCTCAATGAGGAATCGGAGGAAAACTTTTTAAAAGTCAAATTCGGAATAATGTCAAGCCTCCAAGTAACATGTCCCAAAAAATAAACTCTAAGGCATCCATCTTCCTTTTCAAATCCTTTTATTGGAACACATTAAATTGGCATGGACTTGGTATAATTCTGACTCTGAACTGGATCCGAAATTACATCCAATAAAAGCATAAATTAGAAACTTCCGTCCCCCCAGTCACAACCTTCAATCAATTATAAGTCCAACAGCCCAGTGACTCCAAACTCCACCTTCAGCCAGCTGCAGGCATCTTCTTTCTTCCCATGGGAAAGGAATGCCACCTAGACATAACATTCCCCCTTTATCTTTACACCTCCCTTTCAACAGTTAGAAAGTGGCGAGCCTGAAATATTTATAAAATTCAGTTACTACAAACCTAAAAGCTAATAGAAAAAAGAGTACAAAGGCTACAAGAAAATATGGCTACACATATGTCATCTTCAGGGATGACACTAAGCTTGCTGAGGAATTCTGGGAGTTGAAGCTATACATCTTCAAGTTTCCAAAGTTGAGAAACATTGTTATACTTTGAAGATCCGGGTCAGTTAGGTGGCCTCATTCCCCAGAAATAAGAGACATCTTGCCTGCCTTTTTGCCTATTTGTCAGTCAATCTATCTACTTCTTTCATACATCAGTATTTCTGTCACTACAATTTAAGTTGATTCATAGGATTAGATTAGTAGC
This sequence comes from Ahaetulla prasina, assembly GCF_028640845.1. Classification (NCBI taxonomy): domain Eukaryota; kingdom Metazoa; phylum Chordata; class Lepidosauria; order Squamata; family Colubridae; genus Ahaetulla; species Ahaetulla prasina. The sequence goes on along the minus strand of NC_080541.1, from coordinate 49,949,469 downwards.
TATCATATTTTTCAGAGTATGAAACGCTCCGGAGTATAAGACACACCTTATTTGGGGGGGAGGAAAATAAGAAAAAAAAATTCTGCTTGAGAGGCTCTCCATTTGAGAAGCTGCATTTGCAGCCTCCAAAAGCTCTAAAAGGGTGGGGCCGGTGGGTGGGCAGAGCTACATTCGGTGTATAAGACACACCCAAATTTTCACCTCTTTGGGGGGGGGAATGTTTCTTATACTCCAAAAAATACGGTATATGCAATCCATTCAAGGACAGTTATGGTAAAGAAAAGACACACCTTATTTAGAGAGCTTCAAAGCATGTTTTTCCCTTTGACTTCAAACTGCTGTAACTATCTAAAGATTAAACAGAACAAAAGTTGCTTGTTCAGAAATTACTGGTATTCCTATCGTCTGAAAAATTGCACTCATTGATTGATTTCTTGACATTACAGTTTGATACTATAAATCTTCAAGCATTGTCCCCTTCTCTTTAAATATTTTGTAGGTGATCTTGGTTGGATAAGGATATCACTGAATCCCAGTGCATGCAGCTATTCTCATAATTGCAATGAGAATATTAGAAAATTTCTATTGTGCAAGAAAATTTTGTAATGGATTGTATCCATTCACCTTTATTTTCAAAATATCTTAGATGTTTAAACTGCATTTTGTATGTTTCATGCCTTTGAACTTCCTAGATTGCAAAAAAACCCAAAACCCTTTTATCACAGCATTTGGAAAGAATATTCAGATCAATGGTATTTTGGAACTAACAATGAACAAAGTTATCATTTGCCAGGATATCCAATTATAAATCTGATGACTTGTTTCTTTAAACTTAAAAACAAACTGAAGAAGAAGGAGAAAAAGGGACTTAAATTCCTTTTTCTATCTATATCCCATTTTAGCTCCCCGTTTTTTGCAAAGGCTATTTTTGAAACTGAGTGGCATTCAGGGATGTAATGAGCAGCTAGAATTTCCACAATTGGTGGACATTACTAACTTTCCTACCAATACCATCACTTTGGCAATCTATCCTATGGCAACTGGAATTAAGGTACCAGCAATTTCTTCATGGTAGTAGATTACTTTTGATGCATATTATTTTACTGTCAATAATTTTTTGAAGCTGTTGAAGCTGAAAATACTGTTTGTAATATTTATATCGCTAAGAGATAGAGACACATAGACAGAGGCATAAGTTGAGTTAAGGTTCTTTTCCAAATTTGGTTGTGTCAGACAGACTAAGGTAAGTATTACAGCAAAGAAAGAAAATGGCATTATGGATGTCAGGAAATAAATGATCCTAATAACTAAAAGCATGTTAATCTTATAATAGACACACTACTAGAAAAGTAGGTTGTGTACCCTGATAAGATTTTAATTTACTAATCTAGTTTCTTACAAGAGGCACTTTGCACCTGCCTCAGTCCTTTTGTTTGTAATACATTATTCTAAAACAAAAGATTACTGAAAGGAACTCTTTCAACATCCTCAAATTTAGCAGCCTTCCCACACACACACAAACACTGCTTCCTTACTCTCTAATGCTCCATCAGGTTCTATATTTATTAGCAATACAGTTTCCACTTATTTTCCCAAAGATTGCCAATAAAGCTCTAAATCACATGAGGGAGTAGCGGTAAACCCTTGGAGTTCCCTAATGTCAAACTCATTAGCATCCGAATAACCACACGCCAGCACATCATCTGCACAACTGTGAATTTTACTACTTTTAATAACATTTCTCAAAAGGCTCATTTTTAACTTTCTTCAATGGCTAGTCCTCAAGGGACAAGGTGCTTCCTGACGCTCACAGCTTCAACTCAAGAACCGGGCCGTTTGCTGTCAGAAGCGTCACCCTCTGCCCTAACCCCATCTGCTGTCTCTTGCTTCCTAAGGGACTGAGAGTTAAGGCAGCACAGCTGAGATCTACTTTGGAGACTGCACTGGGGAGGGTGTAACTGTGCAGATTGACTGCACAATGTGCTGGATTTCTGACAGAAGTAGATGTTGCAAAAAGAGCTTGGGAAAATATCGAAGAACTATTGAGATTTTCTAACCCCTTTACGTCACTGAACATCAGGAGATCAATTTCAAACGTATTGGAAGTTCAGCCATTTCAAATTGTATGGCTTCTTATGAGAGATGCATGGATGAACCAATATTAACAATTAACTTGTTAAGAAAGGGCTTGGAAAGTTTCTTTAGCAGCAGCTGGAATTACCCTCTCTTGTCATTTTAGCTATACACTCCTGAAAAAGCACTCTGATTTCCCAGTGGTTATTTTGGATTAATTAATATTTTTAAAATAAGATATGTTTATGTACTGTTACTTTCTGAACCATTTATTTTAAAAAGTAACATAAATAACACAACTAACATAAGAACCTATCTTCTACCTAGTTATAGAAGTAATCCATTTATTTAATTATTGTCTATATTGCCTAGCAAAAGTTCTACCTGACTATTGTATGTATTGTCATTATTACAGTATATCCAATGAAACTGGTGGAATTGCCAATCTGTAGTTCAACATTTGAAAGTTTAGACTACAATAAATTTTCAGTTTATTACAATATTTACTCGTACATTATATAATTTCATCAATATTAGATTGTTCACGATCCAGTCATTACACTGTTGTCCTTTTGTTTCTCTATGAAAATTGGAAGTACCTCCTCTTGAAATGTATTTTTCTCCTGATAAACCAGTTATCTCCAGAATCTTTTCCACAACTTCATTCTATTCAGTTCTTTCCCACCATATGTTAATTGAAAACATTTATGATCATTGGGGAAAATGTGGTCACCTGATTCATGCTTGTATTTATCACAATAGGAATTATGAAGTAAAGTTTTTAGATATAGTAATAATGGAAAGGAGGGAGGAAAATATTTTAGATATGAAATGTTTTATATTTTAGGGTCAACCAATGATACAAAAGAGTAATATATTAATAGAATGACAGCATGGTATAATAGTTAAAGATACAAGGCTAGAAACCAAGAGAACTCTAGAGTTCTGCTAGTTTCTATCTGGTATCTTTAAGCATCAATGAAGCTGGCTGAATTTGGGCCAGACAACCTTTTTCAGCCCAACCAACTTACAGAGGTGTTGCTGTTTGTAGGCCATTTTGACTTATCAAAATAAAGGTGGAATAAAATCTAATAAATAATAAGACGCCTATTACTCTTTTTCAAACATTCATCTCTTTGTACCAGTTCTGTCCAAATGTTTATAGATATTCACATATGACAAAGCTTTCTACTAAGATAACATTCTTCATATGCCCTTAAATTTCACCATGAAAGTTTTCTGTGTACTTTTCATTGGACATCACATATCTGAATGTTCTCTCATGAAAACAAGTTATGCGTTTAACAAGGTTTAACAAGAAGAAGATTAGCATAGGATCAGTTTCTACAATTTGTTAATTTATTATATTTAAATATTTTCCATGAATGAGGGAGCCTTCAAAATTCTTCCCCTGAATACGTTGATAAAGAAATGCCATACCTTGTGCTTTGGCCATATATTTGCAGCAGTTGAGTTACAATTAGAGAAGTCAAATTGGTCTGGGCTACTGTTCACCGCGGACTGCTCCTAAGCTGTTTATATCTATCTCACAGAGCACTTTAACATGCACTCTCTTATTGCTGTCTTGGGTGTTAGTGGGCTGGCCAGAGTACAGCACAAACAATCAGAATGGCACTGCTGCTTGCCCATGAGAAAGAAATCTAGATCAAAAGCTCTCAGAGGAAATTGTGTGCTGATAAAGTCTGCAAGCTGTGTGTAAACATTTTAGGAAAGCTCTGCATCTCAGGCTGTAGCCTAATTAAAAGTGGAGTTCACATCTGCATGTCATCACTTGATAACTGCCATATGATATCCCAGGTATTTTATGCAGATTTTTAAAAAAAATATCTTTGGAGGGGGAGAGAGGGAGAGAGAGAGGGGGAGGGAGGGAGGGAGGGAGAGAGGGAGGGAGAGAGAGAGAGAGAGAGAGAGAGAGAGAGAGAGAGAGAGAACCTAATTTTGCCATGACTATCATGAACACTATGTGATACTTAGGAAAAGTGGAATTATTGTTTTTGCCTCCAAAGCTGTGATTGGCATATATTCAACATTCAGTTTTTAAATATGAACCAGAGATCACCAGGATAATAGACTTTGCTGGGCTCTTAGAAATAACTTTTGTACAGTTTGCCAATGTGGATGTCTGCAATGGGAGTCAAAATCTGCAAGATGGTGGGTGTGGTGCCAGACATTCAAAAAGGATGAGGCTTTGATTGCAACATCACACCTGCAGTCTTACAGATTTTGACACAAATCCACAGATAATTCTGGCTGCTAAGAAAACTGCATAGATGTCTCCATGCAGTGACTGGGAGCCATGGATCTATTGGACATGGACAAGTATATATTTATGTTTACCTTTATTTCTGATTTATTGAAGATTATTTGGCACAACAAAATAAGGAATACTGTTCAGGAAACCAAGCAAAGAAACCTTCTGCATATCTTTCCCTACCTCTACTCAACAGTATATTTAATTCTTATGCCTATATGTAATAAATATCAGAGTCGTTAGGTAAACCAAATGGATAATAAGTGAAGAGTAATATTTAATTACTGGTGCATTATAGATTTAAATCTGAAACAAAAGAGCCTCATTACCCTGCGCCTTTGCATTGGCAATTCACTATGTAGTTATTACAAAAGTAGTTTGTAGAGAATTAAGTGCATCAGCTTTGTTATGAATGCACCAATGCCCCTCAGATTAGAAGAGCATGTAGTGAAGCCCTTGGAGTTTGGACTAAAACCCAGTGAGACCCAGGTTCAAATCCACATCTAGCCCTGGAAGCTACCCAATGGCATTGCGGTTTAAATGAAATAAGAAAAAATAGTGCTATTTATAATTCCTTAAATTCCTGGAGAAAAGGCACCATGTAAATCAAATAAAAAACATCAAATGCATTGCAAGACAATTAAATCAGTGGTAGGCAGTGGTGGGATTCAGCCAGTTCGCACCTATTTGGGAGAACCGGTTGTTAACTTTCTAAGCAGTTTGGAGAACCAGTTGTTGGAAGAAATCTTATTTTGTTTTTTTCCACTTTACAGGGCTAATCCTGTAAGGAAGGCAGGAAGGAAACATTCTGGTGTTGTTTCTAGCCTAATCTTTAGTGCCCTGCTTACAGAAACTGCCTCTCTGGTTAACCCTTTTTACATTGTAACAGCTAAAGCGAAGCACCCATCGACGTGAGTGATGTTGAATTGGCCATGCCCACATGGTCACATGACCACCAAACCACGCCTACCCAGCTGGTCATTAGGGCAGAGAACCAGTTGTTAAATTATTTGAATCCCACCACTGGTGGTAGGTTACCGGTTCGCCCAATCAGCGGTGGTGGAAAGTTCTGCCCATTTGCCTGGATGCTTCTGCACATGCACAGAAGCATTGTGCCTGTGCACACCCATGAGCAAACTGGTAGCGGCGGGTTTTGAAACCCGACCCTGAATTGAATGTTTATTCTTTTTAGCCCTAGCTAGAAGATAACAATGTTGCTATCTCAATAGCAGTCTTCATGATATGATAGCAAAGAAACAGCTGGCTGGGAATTTGAAGACTTCCAGGAGTTGAAATCCCATCACATCTGAAGAGTGCAGATTCAAAGAGGCTGCTAGAGATATTGTAACTCAACATGTTCTTGAGGAAATGATTGTGATCACATGCCATTTATGCATTATTATTCCACATCCTGTTTATTTTTTCTGTATTCCTGTCTATATTATTATTATTATTATTATTATTATTATTATTATTATTATTATTATTATTATTATTATTATCTTCATCATCATCATCTTCATCTTCATCATTACCATCATATTTGGGTCTCATATAATGCTATTATGATTACTAGCAGTAATTATATTATTTCAGAAAGACAATATCTGGACCAGTAACTATTATAACTATTCTATTAGTTTGTACTGGAGTAGGATTGTTATATTAAGGGTTGCAAAAGTCCAGATGACTACTAGAAGGAAGAAAAAGAGTAAAGAAAATTCTGAATTTGCAGCCCAGATAAACTAACTTTCTTTCTTTACACTTGTAAGTATGATTCACCTGAATGTCGATCATCCCTAGCTACTGTATACTATTTACAATTCATGTAATATTTGTAGGCTACCATCTGTTTCTCATGACTGTAGATTAGACTGCTACTAGCAGGTAGCATAGGATTTCTGTTCATCTGCTGCAAAGATGGGAAAAAACTGTCTATATGGACTGCAAGGGCTTGCACATCTACGAATGAAATGTAATATTGTATTTGTTGGAAAGTGGAAGAGGCCTGACGTAATAGCCTGAGCTAACCTTGATTACCTTATGGCCCATGGCATATGAATAGGACTTCCCATTATGCTAAACTCTTAAAATGGGTAAAGAATGTATGTATAATCTCAATTTCATATCCATTCTGGCCAAGGCTGCTGGGAGGAGATGTTCAGTAGTGGAAGGCTACAAGCTTTCTATCCTTACTCTAATATAGAGACCATAGTACTCTGAGAACAGCCAGGCAGAATCTGTATATTCCTTCTATGGACACTTTTGCTGCAAGTAACTGGTTTATTGAATGCCATCAAGTTGGATTTAACTCTATCACCAAATGATTGACATCTTGACTTTTCTTTCATAGTAACTAGTCACTCTGGTAAGTAACTAGTAGTTCAAATTGAATAAAGTCTCTTTTTGAAGGGCCAGATAGCTAGCTGAGATGCTTGTCATGCCATTGCTCAAGTGGCTGTGTAGCAGTGGGATCTCTGCAAATATATCGACCTTCTCTGTTCTTTGTCTTCCAAATGATGTTGGTGAGGGCAAGGCTGGGTCTTTTATTTGCAAAATGGCTTCCTATGCCAAGTGTTTCTCCCTCCTGTCTTTCTTCATAGGCATTTGGGGGCAATATGCTGACACGCTTAGAGACGGCTGTAAAGCACTATGAAGCGGTATATAAGTCTAAGTGCTATTACTATTTCTCAGTCAAGCTTGGCCTTCACAGTTACCAACACCTGCTTCTTTATGCTATCACCTTCCCAGTAGACCCAATATTCTACCATGGCCCACAGCTATACAGGGTTCTACAAACCAGAAGCATAAATGAATAAAACATTATTGGATCTTGAAACATAGTTTGGGATCAAGCCAAAAGACTAGAGGCAGAGTAATGTTTCTTTTTAGTTTTTACACTGTAACAGACACACTGAATTGAGTGTACAATAATCCATAGTGTTTTAAGATTTTTATTTTAACTCTGCTTGAGCTCTTGGCATGACACAATGAGAACAGGTGAGCTGGTGCCTGTACAAAAAAAGACTTTTCACCTCTATAGTTGTCTACACCTTACCTCTGAATGGCCCCTTCTTTCTTTTTCTTTTTCTAATATCTAGCAGCAGCCCGTATTGCCTTGTGTAAGCTATTTTGCTTAGCAGAAGGGTTTAACTTTCACCTGATTTAAGCTACAAAATCTGTCACAAAGATACCCAACTCCTTATGTTAATTAACACAACTGCATTTAGATACAGTTTGTGGATGATAGTTCCAACACCTTGTGCTTTAAGAGAGGGGGGAGGAGGGAATGAGGGAGGGAGGGGTGCCTGCTGTAAACATTATAAACATATTCAAATAAGCTTAACACAATCTGCCATGCTTATTTCTGCCTAGATCATGGACCAGCGAAATGGTTAATGCAAATGGATTTATAATTTGCTTTGGGGGGCCAGTTTCTTCTCCTTATTTATTAGCCCAGCTGATGGGGCAGATTTGATGAGGCACTTCTGGAATAATTGAGTCATCACACAAAGAAGGCTGCTAGCATTCAGAGTGGTTTTATCAGCAGCAAGCAGGCCTGATTACTGACAATTACACTCTGATCCGGTGATGGAGGAGAAAGAGCCAACGAGTGGGAAATGTCCGTGTTTCTATCCAGGAATAATTTCTACATTCATTTTACATGCTAAGTGTTTCCTATCTCTGCATAATAAACTGTAAACAGGAATAGATGGCACAATGTGCCTTAATATTTCCTGGTAATGAAGACACAAACGTACAGTGAGTGCTGATAAATATAGATGAAACATAAGCTATTCTCCGAGTCAGTATTGTTACCTTTAAAATAAATGCATTTTGGTGGTAAAAGCATAATCATAGGTAATGCAAAAAAATGACAGAAGATTGAAGCTCTCCTTGTAACTACACAGAAACTTTGCAAAAGTCCTGTTAATCACTGCTGCTTTCAAGCTGAAGGTGAAATCGGTAGAAGTGTATCATTCCCCGCCCCCCTCTGCACCTATCAAATGGGCAAAAACTCTTTTGGCTGTACCCAGCAAAAGGAGGCAACAGGGATGACCTCCATTAACACTTTCGGGAGAATGCATCTGGATATTAAACAGGTTTCAAAAAGAAAAAGAAATCTAGTGATACCGATGCTAGAAGACGTAAACAGGGTGATGAATTCAATTTTCTTCCCAACAAGCTTTTCAAGGGATTGTTTGTAATGAATAAAGTTGGGTCTTGGAATAGATTAGGTGTTGGGCATAATCAAGTCTTTTCCCCCCTTCCCTTGTTATTGATTGTATGTTGAATAACTCATATGCTGAAGAACTTTGTTGACTGCACATTAAAAGCATAACCCAAAAGCAGTTTCTCTCATGTTTTGAAGAAGCAAATAGTTGAAGCAGACTTTCATTTTTTTTTAACCAGGTAAGTGTACCAGAGGTAAAATATTAACATGATAAAATCTGAGGACTGTAATTTTCATGTTAATCTTTATGAATCCACTTTTTTTTTAAAAAAAATCATCCATTGATTTGCTTGTTTGTTTTTCTGTCTCTAATTTAAAAGAATGCTGCAAAAGAAAGAAAAGTTGTTGTCTCTTCTCCAGGGGTAGCTATGGCAACTCTGTGCTAATGAATTAACCACTTAACTTCAAGGCCTGGGTTAGAACTATACACAATATTTGTAATATAACCGTGCCACAACAGCCTTATAATTTCAAAGCAATTTATTTTAAATAACAAAATATAAAAATTCAAAAACAAAGTTCATTTTAATCAAAGTGCCATTTACAGCAAAGAAAAAAAGTATTTGAACACTTTTATTAAAATAAATAATATTTTGGAAAGAAACAAATAACTGGCTACCAGATCGTGCTTCAAAAATCTGGACAACCACTAAGTTGAACGCAGTAAATGTGTTGCTGTCTGGAGATTGTCTATATATTTTATACTCCTGATCTGTTAGCCTTACTATTATTTGTTGCTACTGAGAAAAATAGACTATAGACAAATATATTTTTAAAAGGGGAGGAGAAAGAAAATTAATACAACTAAAATGGGAAATATATACATTTATGTATATAGAAATTTATTTTAGTAAATGATTTGTTCATAAGTAACCATAATATAATAGGAATCCTTAAAGTTCCTGGGTTTCCTCTAACAAGAATACAGATAAACATTTTGTTCAGTTATGTGTGTATGGCTTTACAAATCAGATGCCCATTCCTGAAACAAAGGACAGACTGAAATATTTTATACTTCTTGTGCTTCCAAATTTTGCTCAAATTGAAATGTACATGAAATTAATAGTTTAGCTGAAATGTTCACAAAATACAGATAGTTTAATTCAAATGTACAATCTTTTAAAAAAGTAAAAGTGGAGACTGTAGAAGTTTTCATAATTATTATTTTTGAAAAAGAGAGAGGAGAGAAAATGGCAGATATCAGAATGTTCATGCAGTCCTATTAGTTTGGAGAAGTTTAATGCAAATACTTGATACAGACAAGTAAGAAGGCTTCGAGGCCATCCCACCAAGTTTGCCTTGTGCAAATATCACTGAATGCAGGACAGTTGTATAATCTCAGCCCTATATCAGTTGCATATATATTGATAATACATCCAAAGCAGCACTCAAAACCAGAATAGATCATGTTGGACTGGACAGAAAATTAGCCAAACCATCTTTGCTATATTCTGCAGAGATAACTATAGTGGTTACGTGATGGGGAAAAGAGAGAAGCGTTATTTTCTTTTGGAATGCGATTCTACAACTAAATGTAATAAAGAAGACGAGAGTTCTTCCTCAATAATAAGAGTTTTACCACAGTGATCCTTACAGCTATGATATTGCCACTACCACAAGGCAAGGATTTATCTTCAATAAGAAAAAAAAGGGAAAGTGCAACTGAATTATCAGTTCTGGAATTTCTCTACTTCCTTGATTACATTGAAGCACGGCAGCCATATGAAGATATAATCTATTGTTCTTCCTCCAGAAGGCAAGATAATGTATTTATTTGTAAGCAAAGTGCAAGAAATTTTAGAGAGATCCGAAATCCTGATACGTATATTTTATTTTGCACTGAGCAAAAGTTGTGAACGTATTTTGTAAGCTGATCTTTGCAGTGTTGGCATGAAAGATACAACTTCATAAAGAAACTTTAAACTTGGCCTGTTGCAGCTCAAATAGGGGAATTAAAGCAGAACTTGCACTGTAATTCTTTTCTTGTCTGAGTTTTTGTAATTACTTCAAGGGGGCCTTTACTCTGCCTTCCAACTTTAGATCTTACTAGGCAAATGCTTTAAAAGAAAATATAAGCATGATAAAGCACTTTGCACACTGGAAGTACTTTCAAATCAACAATTACAACATGAAGAAAGATCTATTCCATTCAGCCCTCAGACACAGTCTTGCTCTTCTCTATGAACAAAGGATTCTCCCTTCAATAGACATGACAGACATACCCCAAGGAGGGGAGGAGGTAGTCACACAAAAGAAAGAAGTGTGCCATCTTTGAGCATGCAAATCACATATGTTCATTAAATTCAACAGGACCTTGTGAAAAGCAGTCTGCTGCCTCTAAAAGATTTGCAACTGCCCTAACAGTTATATTCACAAGCTACTTACTGGACTGTGATTCTAAATAATCACTGGTGATAATGCATGCCCTATGAATGTGTGTATTATTATAGATGCAATCCTGGAATAGCTTGCATTATAAGTTTCCTATGACTTTGAACTACTTCCTTAAAGCATGATTGGCCAGTATTATATTGAAATTGAAGATCATCATGTTTATGCATAATTCAGATTGAATATGTTTTCTATCAATTGTTTATGAGATATCGATATTAAGCAACTAGTGACCCACACCTATAGCGTTTGTCACCATCCAAGTTACCCTACTTTGCCAGCTGAAAATGTGAGAGATTTGTCTGGGACATCATCAACATCATGATGATATTTCAAAAGCTTTATATGTCATTTTGTAAAGAATGTTTAATGACTTTAAACCACAAATTTCTATAGTAAATCTCTTGCTAGTCTAGAAGATTTGGATTAAGAAGAATACATTTAATGGTCGCAAGTAATCTGGTTTGTTTGAAAGCGATATCTGATATTTTCAACTACCATACATCAAAATTAAAACAAATTATTAGATCTTAACTAATATTTTCAAAATATGTATTTTGCGAGGAGGAGGAGGAGACCATGCAGCTCCAAATACATGAGCCAGTTCATGACTTCTTTTTAAAACCTCTAGACCTAATATTATCCAGATTCTTGAAATGTGCTTTAAGTGTTAACATTACATTTTTAGCAGAAGTGGTCCAAAGCTTTTCTTTCAAAGATTTTTTTTACATCACCATAGTTATGTAACTTTTTATCAGATCCTAGGAAAACTTCAGCAAAGTCAAAACCAAAGGTTTTTATATGCCATATCAAAAACACATACCTTTCTCATTCCAATTTGACTTTTTCCCTGATCTACCTTTACTATTCTTAGCCTTTTAAATTTCAACTTCTGTCCCAACCCCACACACATTCCCTCCCTCCACAAGAAGTCTGTGTTGTTTGTCCAGATAAGCCAATGACAACTATCTAAATGAATGTCAGTAATGCTAAAAATCAATGCAGGCAATCAACATTTTTTTAAAAAAAAGAAAGTGCACCCATTTCTTCTTTTCAGATAAAAAGACTCTGATTTAATATCTATTTGATTGTTTTAGTTGTTTTACAGAGTTTAAAGATGTCCTCAAAATAGCCAAGAAATCATAATGAGAAAAGTCAGTTGGCAGCCAAACAGGTGGGTAACATTCACTCAGGCAATGTTTTAATTTTGAGAAGGACCTTTAAAAAAGCACCTAAGTATCATTTGAGGCTCCCTTTTAGGAGGCCACACCTGAAAGTGAAAGTGAATGATCAATGACATTTTTTAAAAGAATCAGTGGTTTAACACTAATTTCTAATCAGATCCTACAGAAAGGAACAGCTCGCATGGCAGCTGTACTTTTCCCAGGGTTAATTACCTTTTGCTGCTCTCTGCTAATGAGTCAGCTGTTCCTGTCATCACAGAACTACACTCTGCTCAAGCTCCGAGCTGTGGACAAACACAGAACACTGGTGATATTTGTTATGCAGAGGTTTTGCAAAGAAAAAACAACAACTCCAGCCTCCTTTTCATTTAATGGAAATACATGTGAAATGTGCATTTTCAGGGAAATAGGAATGGAAAAATATCTCACCCTAAACATTCTCCTAACTGCTTTCAGTGTACCTGTGCTTGATGTGTTGTAAACTTTCATCAGTTAAATCTCTTGCCAGGAAGGAAGGGAAGGTGAGAGGGAGGGAGGGAAGGGGAAGGAAGGAAGGAAGGAAGGAAGGAAGGAAGGAAGGAAGGAGGGAGGGAGGGTGGGAGGGAGAGAGGGAGGGAGGGAAGGGAGGAGGAGGGAGGGAGGAGGAGGGAGAGAAGGAAGGAAGGAGGGAGGGAGAGAAGGGAAGGGAAGGAGGGAGGGAAGGGAAGAGGGAGGGAGGAGGGAGGGAGGGAGGGAGAGAGAGAAGGAGAGAAGGGGAAGGGGAAGGAAGGAAGGAAGGAAGGAAGGAAGGAAGGAAGGAAGGAAGGAAGGACGGAAGGAAGGAAGGAAGGAAGGAAGGAAATTAGACAGCTAATGGGGAGCTGTATAACTTCGAATTGTAGTTTTTCTTAGTGTGTACAGCAATGAAACCTCAGCTTATTTTTCTTATAATTTGGCAAATTATTGCTTGCCTATTTAATATAATGTGCAAAGTGCAGAGACTAATATCTCTATTTTTAAAGTTGCTTGGAGTGTATCATTTTCTTTCCTCTGAAATTTCATCTGGAGTTTTTGGCCGAATAGTCATGAACTGAAAACCTAGATCTCAGTTACAAAGCTGGGAAGATGACAAGTGTATCTCCTTGTCTATCCTGGTGAGCATGACTAGAATTAACCTGTTATCCTGTGAGCAAGTTTGAATTACTGTACATCTTGATGCATTGAGGTAATATTTGATAAATATATACTGTTTAACCTTATATACAGAAATGATCACACTGGTTAAAAACTTTGCTATATGATCTTTCAGTATGGAACAAAAGGAATTTTCAAGGTGTTCAACTTCAGGGACTGAAGAGAATTTTGTTTTAAGGTGTCTCTTCAGTTGAATAGCACCTAAAATTTGGACCACTGTCAATAGGTATGAATTTATGGTGTTTATATTTTTTCCCTTATATTTTTAGTAAAGTTTAAAAAGTGCTTAAAAAACCAACTACTTTTTTTTCAACATTTCTCCCCTAATGTAAAATTCTTTGTCCCATTCTAGTTGTAATATTTGGACCTTTATCTCAAGAAAAAACTGAATTTCCTTAATTTATAAACAATTTTTCCATAATACTACAAAAATACTGATCTCATACTAGTGAAATGTTCTACTGTCCAAAGAACTACAAATGACTTGGTGAGAGATTAGAAAATATGATTCTAAAATTAAGAAATACCCTAAAGGACAGTATCAAGATTCAAGAGAATTGTGACATTGGGCAAAAATCAGTAAGAGAAGCTTAAATAAGGAAAAATCAGAGGTATGACTATCGGGAACATACTAAGCAGCAGAATGTGCAAAAAATATCTGGGTATCTTAGCAGATCATGTACTAAACATAAACAATGTGATGCAGCTGCAAAACAAAAACCAAAACAAATGCAATCTGAATCTGAATCTGCACTAATAGAAGTATGCATTGTTCTCCCTATTCTGGTTAGATCAGGCTTATCAAGAATATTGTGTTCAGTTCTGGACACCACATTAGGAAGGACTTGGACAAATAAGTCTGTCTAGAGCAGGGATGTCAAACTCGATTTCAGTGAGGGCCGCATCAGGGTTGTGTTTGACCTCAGGGGGCCTGGTGGGCATGGCCAGGGTAGGCAAGGCCAGTTTGACATCACTCATGTTGGGAGCACCTATGGTGGCCCAAGAACTGTGCCAGCAAAAACGGAGATTGGAAGGACTGTGCGTGGCCTTCCCAAGCATCAGTTTCATTGGCAGAGGGTTGCAGGAGGCCATTGAAGCTGAAAATGGAGCTTGGGTGGGCTATGCTCTGTTTTCACTGGTAGAGGCACCATGGGCCAGTCCTTTGCTGTTTCCAGGGTGGCCCCGCAGGGCTTGAGTTTTACCGGATCTGGCCCGTGGGCCTTGAGTTTAACACTGGTCTCGAAGAAAAGTGATAAGATGTCTTGAAGAAAAAATGTAATGGTTGTAGGTCTTGGGAATGTGTAGCCAGAAAAAGACAAGACTATGAAGTGATGTAATTTTTTCACTATCTGAAGGGCTTTCATGTAAACAACGAAGCAGACTTGCTCAGGTTTGTTACAGAACAGAGTTTGAGAAACAATGTGTTTAAATGTGGTGAGGGTTCCAGATAGGCGAACCAATTCTAGAATACAGCTCGCCTGTCTGAAACCCTCACCACATTTCTGACATCAATACAATTGAACGTGTCCAGAAATATTTTACAAGAAGAATTCTCCATTCCTCTGAAAACAACAAAATACCTTATCCCACCAGACTTGAAATACTAGGCTTAGAAAGCTTGGAACTCTGTCACCTTCGACAAGACCTAAGTTTAACTCACAGAATCATCTATTGTAATGTCCTTCATGTTAAAGACTACTTCAGCTTTAATTGCAATAATACAAGAGCAACCAATAGATTTAAACTTAATGTTAACCGCTCTAATCTAGATTGCAGAAAATATGTCTTCTGTAACAGAATCATCAGTGCTTGGAACACTTTACCTGACTCTGTGGTCTCTTCCCATAATCCCAAAAGCTTTAACCAAAAACTTTCTAATATTTATCTCACCCCATTCCTAAGAGGACCATAAGGGGCGTTCATAAGAGCACAAACGTGCCTACCGTTCCTGTCCTATTGTTTTTCTTTTTCTTCTTCATATATATATGAAGAAGAAAAAGAAAAACAAGCTTATACCTCCTAATATTTACTCATATATATGTTTATATACTATATAATCTTTTTGTATGATACTTATATATATTGTGAATAAATAAATAATAAATAAATAAATAAATAAATAAATTATAGTGGATTATTTATTTATTTATTTATTATTTAAATTTTTATACCGCCCTTCTCCCGAAGGACTCAGGGCGGTTCACAGCCAGATAAAATAAACAATAATATTACAATATAAATACTATTAAAATACAATTAAAAGACTTATTCAATTGGCCAAGATTAAAAATTTAGAATAAATGATAAAAACCCATTAAAAAACCCACAAATTTAAAAACTAATCCAGTCCTGCGCAGATGAATAAGTGTGTTTTAAGCTCGCGACGGAAGGTTCGGAGGTCCGGAAGTTGACGAAGTCCTGGGGGGAGTTCGTTCCAGAGGCGGAGCCCCACAGAAGGCCCTTCCTCTGGGTGTCGCCAGACGACACTGTCTCGCTGACGGCACCCTGAGGAGTCCCTCTCTGTGAGAGCGCACGGGTCGGTGAGAGGTATTCGGTAGCAGTAGGCGGTCCCGTAAATATTAGAAATTATCCCTACAATGTTGAAGAGTGCTGGCTCCTTTGTATGAAAGCTTTGGGGATTGAAGGTTGAAGATTTGTTTGTGTGTGTTTATTTACTTTAAGGGCCCCTCCCTGGTTACATTTACCCATTACATCAGATTTGGCAGAAGAGTCCTATCTATTAAGAAGCATCATGTGATGAAATCCAGGAAGAGAGCCTTTTCTTCATGGCACTCACCCTTTGGAATATCTTCCTCTTAAAGATTAGATTGGCCTTGACCCTATCTGCCCTATGGAAGGCTCTGAAGACATCCTTCTGTTTTTCTGTTTCAGAATCCGATGGGTTGATGCAGGACTCATACTTATATTTCATAGGGTTTTTTAAAAATTTGGTTTTATTTGTTCTTCTTGTTTTATCTGTATTCTGTTTGTTCTTTTTTTGTTCATTTGTTTGTTTGTTTGCCACCTGTCACAATGTGAAACAGGTGATTATACAACTTGAATAAATAAACAAATAAATGAATGAATATTCCTTCCATTTGAAATAGCATCAGAAAGGTAAAATGATATGGGTCACTTCTCTGAAATAAGTTGAATGGTCTCCATGTTCCCTAGCTATCCAGCTGCAAGACCTTTGGCCCCTGCCCTAAGAATGGAAAGTCCAAGCATTATGGAAATGGCCACACACATTTTCTTGTATTATTACACGTTATATTGGGGCAGCTAGTAGTGAATATATTATTATACTGAATTGTTAATTGTAATTTGTAGATTATTTACAACATATTTGAATTTTTTTTAAAAAAATTAAGTATCAAGTAGCCCTTAATAGTTTCATCCTTCTTGAATTGCTTATTTCCATTGGAAGACACCCAAGCTGATGATAACACCACATTTCTAAGAGAGCAGCTTTCATAGTTTATGTTCTTTTATCTAGCAGAATCCCACAGTATGGTTCAATTTGATTTCTAATACAATGGGAAAGAGAAAAAGATTTATCTATTGTTGCTACTTCATGCATAATTTTATACAGTTCTCTTTAGGAGTACCAAGCTAAGAATTGCAATTGGGCTTTTGAGGATGGCCAACAATGTAAAATAAACGGGGAAGATTCTGGAAAAGATAATCAAGCAACGAATCACCGAACACCTAGAAGCAAACAAAGTAATAACCAAAAGCCAACATGGGTTTGTCAAAAACAGATCATGCCAGACTAATCTTATCGCATTCTTTGACAAAATGACAAAATTAGTAGACCAGAGGAATGCTGTCGATATAATTTACTTGGACTTCAGTAAAGCATTTGATAAAGTAGACCATAACCTACTACTAGATAAAGTAGAAAAATGTGGGTTAGACAGCACCACCACCAGATGGATTCGTAACTGGCTGACCAACCGCACTCAATGTGTAGTCCTCAATGGAACTACATCCACATGGAGAGAAGTATGCAGTGGAGTACCCCAAGGCTCTGTTTTAGGCCCAGTACTCTTCAACATCTTCATCAATGACTTGGACGAGGGGATAGATGGGGAACTCATCAAATTTGCAGATGACACCAAGCTGGCAGGAATAGCCAACACTCCAGAAGATAGGCTCAAGTTACAGAAAGATCTTGACAGACTTGAACATTGGGCGCTATCTAACAAAATGAAATTCAACAGTGAAAAAAGTAAGATTCTACATTTAGGCAAAAAAACCAAAATGCACAGGTACCGTATATGTGGTACTTTGCTCAATAGTAGTACCTGTGAGAGGGATCTTGGAGTCCTAGTGGATAACCATTTAGATATGAGCCAGCAGTGTGCAGCAGCTGCTAAAAAAGCCAACACAGTTCTGGGCTGCATAAACAGAGGGATAGAATCAAGATCACGTGAAGTGTTAATGCCACTTTATAATGCCTTGGTAATACCACACTTGGAATATTGCATCCAGTTTTGGTCGCCACGATGTAAAAAAGATGCTGAGACTCTAGAAAGAGTGCAGAGAAGAGCAACAAAGATGATTAGGGGACTGGAGGCTAAAACATATGAAGAACGGTTGCAGGAACTGGGTATGTCTAGTTTAATAAAAAGAAGGACTAGGGGAGACATGATAGCTGTGTTCCAATATGTCAGGGGCTGCTACAAAGAAGAGGGAGTCGGGCTGTTCTCCAAAGCACCTGAGGATAGAACAAGAAGCAATGAGTGGAAACTGATCAAAGAAAGAAGCAACTTAGAACTAAGGAGAAATTTCCTGACAATTAGAACAATTAATAAGTGGAACGACTTGCCTGCAGAAGTTGTGAATGCTCCAACACTGGAAATTTTTAAGAAAATGTTGGATAACCATCTGACTGAGATGGTGTAGGGTTTCCTGTCTGGGCAGGGAGTTGGACTAGAAGGCCTCCAAGGTCCCTTCCAACTCTGTTGTTATGTTATGTTATATGTTATGTTAAGGTATCTGTAACAGACATCAAGACTGCATGCTTTGACCCCATTCTCAACTTTTATAAATCTTATGCGGGATGTATCTATGTATCTATTTTCATAATTCCCAACAAATGCATGGAGATGGATTGGTGAATTCAACATCTGGATTTCTATAGAATGGCAGAAGTGGCTTCACAATCTTCCAATATCATTAATTTTAACTTGCAAATGATTAGTGAAAAGCAAAGCTGTTTCTGTTAAATGAGTAGTCACTTTTGCCAGCCACAAATAAATATCTGCTTCTTTTTTATATTGTATGTTTTTAATGAAGAAAAAAAATATTTTGTGATATGAACAGGTCAGAGACACCAAAGATTATTTTGAGTTTGTGGGTCAGGATGCTGAGTAAAAATACTTAAAGAGTTCCTTAAAAAACCCTATTTTACTCATTTCTTCACATTTTTGGGGGGGAGGGGGTTCCCCAATAGGCAGGGAAGAGCATGGTCCTATGCTAATTTTTGTTTTCAAATGCTGCTGCTAACCAGAATAATTTATCTCAACTAAAAAAAAAATCTGTTTGATTTTGAAAGCTGAATCTCTCCCTCTCTCCCTCCCCACTTCTCTCTCTGTGTTTTTACATGACATCTAACTCCAACTCAGGATTCAATTAAATACAACATGCAAACCGGCAGGCATGATTTTAATATATAACATGTGCCATATATTATACATATAATTTGATGTGTAGAGTATCCCACGTATAGAATAGAACTTTAAAAGAGACAAAACTAATAGAAATAATATATTATTTCAAAAGCAGTTAACTAAAGCCCAAAGATTTAATCCTCTGACAATACATTATTATGAAAGAATATTATAAGTACAAGAAAAATCTTGTATTTCAGCCAGAGTAGTGGTTTAGTTACATTTCAGTGACAACACAGAGAGAATGACAGAAAGAGAGGGAGGGAGGGAGGGAGGGAAGGGGAGAGAGAGAGAGAGAGAGAGAGAGAGAGAGAGAGAGAGAGAAGAGGGAGATTAGAAATAATTTTTTCCAATTCTCAAACTTTATGGAAAGGGAAGGAACACAGTGAAAGGGAAAGATATTTGCATTATTCTTCTTCTGCAAATTTACCATGCAGTTATTCTTCTAAATATAGTTACTAAACTATCCTAAAACTCGTATTTTTGATCATGAAGCCCTATGAAAACTTGTCAACACAAGTTAAGAATATATTAGAATGTCTCTCACTGTGTGCTAATTTCTATTTGAAAAGTAATAAAGCCAAATTGCATTTTAGCTCCCTTCCTTTTTTAATTTCAGTATTAATTCCATAATCCAAACCCATTGTTCAGAAAACAATGAATTGCATTCTTCCAAACTGGCTACTAACTTATTTTAGTTTTACACTCCATTGATATTGTAACTACTCTTTCTACAGTGGGCTTGATGCAGAGTCTTCAAGCATTAGACTTATATGGTAGAGATGAAAGATTTATCATTAGCCACTTTAAGGCAAGAATAGTGATCTTTAAAAACAGTCACATTCTCTGCTGGAAAATAAACAAAATTGCTGCAGAAGAAACCAAGACACTAAAATATGTGAGAATTACTTTTCAATCCTCTATGACGAGAATCAAAACTTGCTTCAATATTCAAGACTTGTCTCATTACATGACATTTGGTCACTCTGAAAAAAATGATATTAAACTAGAGTTTATTATTTTTGTTTTGCCTCCTTGATTCTTTGCAATAGTTAAACTCTTGGCAAAAAAAGACATTGAATTAGATTTTCCATACTACATCTTCTTTTATCCAGCACTTGGTTTCATAAGGTTTGGAGAGGGTCAATACAGAATTATTATAATATGTCCTTGATATCAATTTGCATATTGGCTGGAACATAATCTCCACTTACTTTGAGTTGTAAGGCCATTCACACCACCTATCTACTTAATGGCCATCTTGTCCATAAAGACTCCTGTACTCCTCAACATTGTAATTAATTACTTAAATAAGAAAGGGAGAGAACACTTTTCAAATCGGTAAGTGACACAAAATTGACTGGAAATGCTACCAACCCTAAAAGACAGAAAAATGATTAGACAAATGGACTTAAATACCAATGTGAAAGGGAGAGAAATATGAAGTTCTCATTATTTATAATTAGAATGTATTATATTATAAAGCAATATACTGTATATAAAATACAATATTATGCAACAAACACAATAATATAGCATATAGACATACACATACGAAAAAAGAAACAAAACCTTTCATACAGAAAAGAATTTGAAAAGATAGATGTTCAGTAAGTTCCCCCCCACCCCCGAAAAACCAAATTATCTGACAAATTTCAAGAAAGGGACTATTCCAGAGTATAAGTATCACCAGTGAGAAAATCTGCCTTAATGTGATCACCAGATATAGAGTAAGATCTCTTCACACACAGAAACATTTCTCCTAACAAAAATACTGACAGTGGCCTGAAATAGTGAGAGCGATCCATCAAGTATCCTATCCAATATCGTTCAGTGGTTGACATGTCACAAAGTAATTCTTTACCCTGGCATGGTAGCTAATGTGTGACCAAGGCCATTGCTTAAACAAATATGTAATGTCTGTAGCCATGTACTCTTCTTAGCAAACTGGATGCTACATTCTGGAGCAGCTGTAACTTCTGGACAAAGTACAAGAATACCCTTACATAAAATCCATCTTTGTGTGAAGTTATCAGTGCATGGACAATGATAGTTGTAGTGAATAGTTCAGGATTGTTGGTCTAATCACTGAAGCTGGTAATAGGTGCTTCTGGCCAGAGACAGCACTTGGTTATTAGAGGCCCAAGTGATCTCTCTGACCACACACCTATAACCAGCTTTTTAATTATACACTGCTGGAATCTAGGAGCAACCCCAAACTACATATCTGTTCTTTCTGTGTAAAGGCAAACTCACTTAGAACAGACAAATTTTATGTGTGTTATACCTGGGAATTTTATTGGCTTACAAAATTGCAATCTAATCAGACTTTAATCTCAATTATGAAGTTTAAAAATGGAAATCAGATACAAAGCATAGATATTTGGTTTGGCAATAATACTTGTGAAAAAATATTAGTAGTGGATTGTAAATAGAATGAGTCAGTACTGTGTTGCAACTACAAAACAGGCAACTGCAATCTGAATCAGGGAGTATAATTATTCCAATTTATTCTATGTAGGTCAGACTTCATTTTGATTATTGTGTCCAATTCTGATCGTTGCACTAAGGAAGAGTCAGTGGGTTCAGAGAAGGCCAATGAGGATATTAGGAGAATAGTATAAGTCCTTTGAAAAGGGATGGAAGAGTAGAAATGTTTAGCCCTGAGAATTGTAGAATGTAACCTTGGTGATCATCTAGTCCAATCTGCTTCCCAGTCAAAGAATATTTTACTTCAGCAGACTCCTGAGACAGTTAGTTTCAGTAAGACACTAAATTGGTATACAATAGCATTATTCAAGCACCTGAAATAATATCACACAGAGATACACACAAGAAGACAGAGATCTGATCTGTATCATCTGATATGGCAGGATATGACAAAATGAATTTAAATTATTGGAACGCAGATTCCAATTTTAAAAAAGGACATTTCTCTTAAGAGTAGGAGCACATTCAAGGTGGAAAGAAATACCAAGAAGGGTGATTTCTCCCACATCTCAGGATGTATCCAAATGTACAACCATCTATTGCAGGGGTGTTAAACTTGTGTCATCATGGCAGCATCACATGACATAACATAACATAACAACAGAGTTGGAAGGGACCTTGGAGGCCTTCTAGTCCAACCCCCTGCCCAGGCAGGAAACCCTACACCATCTTAGTCAGATGGTTATCCAACATTTTCTTAAAAATTTCCAGTGTTGGTGCATTCACAATTTCTGCAGGCAAGTCGTTCCACTTATTAATTGTTCTAACTGTCAGGAAATTTCTCCTTAGTTTCTAAGTTTTTTCTTTGATCAGTTTCCACCCATTGCTTCTTGTTCTACCCGCAGGTGCTTTGGAGAACAGCCCAACTCCCTCTTCTTTGTGGCAACCCCTGACATATTGGAACACAGCTATCATGTCTCCCCTAGTCCTTCTTTTTATTAAACTAGACATACCCAGTTCCTGCAACCGTTCTTCATATGTTGTAGCCTCCAGTCCCCTAATCATCTTTGTTGCTCTTCTCTGCATTCTTTCTAGAGTCTCAACATCTTTTTTAAATCGTGGCGACCAAAACTGGATGCAATATTCCAAGTGCAGCCTTACCAAGGCATTATAAAGTGGCACTAACACTTCACATGATCTTGATTCTATCCCTCTGTTTATGCAGCCCAGAACTGTGTTGGCTTTTTTAGCAGCTGCTGCACACTGCTGGCTCATATCTAAATGGTTATCCACTAGGACTCCAAGATCCCTCTCACAGGTACTACTATTGAGCAAGGTATCACATATACGGTACCTGTGCATATTGGTTTTTTTGCCTAAATGTAGAACCTTACTTTTTTCACTGTTGAATTTCATTTTGTTAGATAGCGCCCAATGTTCAAGTCTGTCAAGATCTTTCTGTAACTTGAGCCTATCTTCTGGAGTGTTGGCTATTCCTGCCAGCTTGGTGTCATCTGCAAATTTGATGAGTTCCCCATCTATCCCCTTGTCCAAGTCATTGATGAAGATGTTGAAGAGTACTGGGCCTAAAACAGAGCCTTGGGGTACTCCACTGCATACTACTCTCCATGTGGATGTAGTTCCGTTGAGGACTACACGTTGAGTGCGGTTGGTCAGCCAGTTACGAATCCATCTGGTGGTGGTGCTGTCTAACCCACATTTTTCTACTTTATCTAGTAGTAGGTTATGGTCTACCTTATCAAATGCTTTACTGAAGTCCAAGTAAATTATATCGACAGCATTCCTCTGGTCTACTAATTTTGTCATTTTGTCAAAGAATGCAATAAGATTAGTCTGGCATGATCTGTTTTTGACAAACCCATGTTGGCTTTTGGTTATTACTTTGTTTGCTTCTAGGTGTTCGGTGATTCGTTGCTTGATTATCTTTTCCAGAATCTTCCCCGGTATTGAGGTCAGGCTGATAGGTCTGTAGTTTCCTGGATCTGTTTTTTTTTCCTTTTTTGAAGATGGGAACTACATCAGCTCTTTTCCAGTCCTCTGGCAGCTCCCCTGTGCTCCAGGATCTTTGAAAGATATAGTTCAG
Organism: Ahaetulla prasina; assembly: GCF_028640845.1. Classification (NCBI taxonomy): domain Eukaryota; kingdom Metazoa; phylum Chordata; class Lepidosauria; order Squamata; family Colubridae; genus Ahaetulla; species Ahaetulla prasina. The sequence continues at coordinate 49,925,933 of NC_080541.1, read as the reverse complement.
TGGTTCTGAGATCACGTCTGCCAGTTCCTTCAGAACTTTGGGGTGTAATCCATCCGGTCCTGGTGATTTGAATATTGGGACTTTTCCGCCCTTTGCTAAATCAGGCATGGGTGTGGCCAATGCATGATGCATCCGGCCCGCAGGCCCCAAGTATGACAGCCCTGAATTATTTAAAATGCTTAAAAATGGATTTCTGGATCGAGGAAAGTGATCTGAATAGGCCTTCTAAATCTGTGGATTTGTAATTTCTATGACCCATTAACACACATTTCTCAGAAAGCAAAATCAAATGACACTTCAGGTGAATATAAAAGAGTATATGTTCATTTCAGAGATACCTTTTGAGTTAGTCTGATCTTATGTATGCCAAAACTCTACTTCAGTTCTTCAGGATCTTAAATAGAACTTTCAAGCAACTTGGTAGCTAATCCATGGAATCAGGCTGAACATGAGGCTTTTTGCTTGGAAACAAAAAAAAAGCCTGAGTGATAAACTTCTCATTTTTGATATTTGACTTGGAAACTTAACCAGTCTATTTCAGATAATATCGTTTAGGGGAAAAATATGGTTTAGGCACCATTAATTAAAAAATATAAAAAAGTTATTTGGCAAGTTTCCAATTGATCCTGCTTTTGTTTTTCATTTTAGAACTCTGCATAAGTGATTTAAAGGCCCACTCAAGCATTACTTTATTACCAATAATAAATCCTATTTAGCAATGTATTACTACTGCAATGGCTAGGTAGTATTATAAATTGCTAGTATGGAAATACTTGTTATAACTTTAAATAAAAATACCCAGCCTAAATATAATGAGTTAGCTTTGAGGTTTGGCAGGTAGTTCAAGCAATGAAGCAAATATTGACTAGTTTCATACGTTTGCCCTTTTTTTAAAGAAAAACACTGAACCCAATTAGACCTATTTCTGAGTAGATGCTCTAAGCGTTATCTATCAGCAATTAATAGAAGGAAAGAAGGAATACTAAAGGACCAGAAGTTTGCCCCTTGATCTCCCTTTTCTAAACCAGAAATACCCAGTCTATGTTTCAATTATTTTTTTTATAATCACGAAAAAGGTATACTGAAACATTATTCATAACTATGCACAAAGTACCTTTCTCTTACTTTTAGCAATATGACACTACATTTTCAGGTTTAAAGAACAGACACTTATCCAAGACAAACAAATCCTATCAGCCTTTAAGCCAGCGTTTCCATTTAAAATAATAATATAGTATCTCCCATTCAAAGTCCCATTCAAAGATGGAAGATTCTTCTGAAACCATTGAGATGTCTTGCCTACAGAGGTTACAGATGCAGAGATGATAGCACCCAAATCATCTGAGATCCCACTGCTAGGCCCCTCAATATCTAACCTGTAATCCAAACAATGGAAGCCACAGCAAGTCCAAGCAGTAACTTGACACAAAGTCCTGCCTATATTCCTTTCCTCTTTCTATAGATAGCTAACTGGAAATAGGTAGAATTCCAAAAGAAAGCCAAACAGTGGTTTAAATACATAGTTGTCAACTATTATTCTGGTTTAGAATGCTAGAAAGGTAACCTAATCTACATATAAGAAAGGATGTATAAGGAGAAATGCCTAATTGCCTTCACATACTTGTTGTTTAAGAAAAAGATATACAACACATACTGATATTTGCATTTAAATTTTTTAAGCTTTGCTTCAGTTATTTTTTTTTATTATCAACATATCTGTGTTTATGTTTTTTGGAAATGACATATGGGTGAATACTGTATGTTCAATATAATCTCATTTATTAGGCAATCCTATGACCTGGTGGGCATCCTTTCAGAAAAAACATAATGTAATATGATGTGATCAGAATGAACATTAAATTTTAGGCTGACCATATATTCTTTTACTTAAATTCCAGGTAGTCCTGTGATCATCTAGGAAAGGGGTCTCCAACCTTGGTCCCTTTAAGACTTGTGGACTTCAACTCCCAGAGTCCCTCAGCCAGCTTTGCTAGCTGAGGGACTCTGGGAGTTGAAGTCCTCAAATCTTAAAGGGACCAAGGTTGGAGACCCCTGATCTAGGAACAGTATATAGCTGTGGTGAAATTGCCAGCTAAAGGCAAGTAGGAGTAAAGCAGGCGTTTGCAAACTTGGCAACTGGCTGAGGAATTCTGGGAGTTCAAATCCCCAAGTCTTAAAGTTACCAAGTTTGGACACCCCTGGAGTAAAGAGACATTCCAGCTTGGAATCAGATTGGAGGAGGAAACATCTGAAGTCAAACCCTTAGATTTTTTTTTTAATAATATATTTTTTTCTGATCATCAAAATAGATGTTAATAAGTTCATTTTTTTTTGTTTCATGCAAAAAGTCTATAAAGAGTTTCCAGTCAGCATTAGATAATGTCTTTTCTCTGGTCAAAGATGTCAATTTGGTTATCTCAGCAAGTTCCATCAACTTCACCATCCATTCCTCCATTATGGGTAAGGTAAAACCTTTCTACCTTTGTGCATATTATAATCTCACTGCAGTCGTGTATAGAAACAAAATGCCATGTTTTTTTTTTCAAATTGTTTATCAATCAGTCTTAAGAGAAAAGCCTCTGGTTTTAATTGTATATTAATATTTTAAATGCTCTAAATTAGTGCATATGATTGAGTCCAAAATTTTATGGCTTTTTGACACAGTCACCAAGCATGGTAAAATGTCCCCTCTTGTTGTTCACATTTCCAACTTAAATTTGAAATAACTTTATATACTCTAGTCCAGTGTTTCTCAATTTTGGTCACTTGAAGAGGGAATGTTGTCTAGAGAATTCTAGGAGTTGAAATCCATACCTCGTCAAATGGCCAAGATTGAGAAACACTGCTCTAAACAAATTCATCAGTAACATATATACCAACAGTATATTTTTTTTACAAACATTCCTTTTAAGATAACATAATGTAAATTTGAATGTTTCAACTGCATATTCTCCCAATGTTCCATTTGTATATTGTAACCAAAATATTTAATCCATTTTATTATGCATTCTTTCACTTGTTGTTCTACTCACAACCAGAAATTCTCTTCCCTACTTTAAATCTTTCTAATAATTGTAAATAAGAGAACCGTTGACAAGTGTATCCTTCTGCTGCTAAATTTTCTCTTGATTTTATTTTACATTCCTCTTGGCAAACATCTAACATGATAAGCTAGCCATTTGTATTTACTTATTGTTGTCCTTCTATATTTCTTGTGTTGAGAGCACCAAAGGTATTTTGGGGCACAACCTGGGTTCATATCTATTTCATATTCTCAGTATGGTACAGTACATCTAACAAAATGTTTTTTTAAAATCTACATTAACCACAGTCTTGTCATACCGTAAATATCCATAATCTCATAAAATCTCATTTCATATCCTTATAACTCCAAAAGCCTTTTATTTCAGCAGCATCTACTCTTTCATCCAAATCAACAAGCTGCAAAATATAATTTTAAATCACATAAACCTTGTCTTTCATCTTGTAACACCTTATATTTAACATGTTTATTTCCTTTGCTACACAAATTTAGACGTATCTTTCTGCCATTGTTTAATTGGTGCATCCGTTGTCAAAATGGGTATTGTTTGAAAGAAAAATAATATTCTGGTCAAAACAGTCATCTTAATCACAGAATTTCTCTCTCACAATGACAACTGTAATTTTTACCATCTTTTACCCCTTTTAACTTCATGGCTGTTGGGTTTTTTTTTTGTTTTTTTTTTTTGAGATTTACATGATTTTCAATTAACTCAGTTCTCCAATCTGGAAATTTTTCAAAGAGATATTTATTTGAGGCACAGAAATATCATAAAATGTCATGGTATAAATGAAAAAAAACACACCACATACTTAATAGTCGTTAACAAAATGTCTTGTGCTCTAAGTTTCTTTTTTTAGACTAAATATAAAGATTATAACTGGATTAGACCAGAAACTACCTAGTTAAACAACCTGTTTGCCATAATAATCAGCCTGATTCCATAGAAAACCTGGAAGTGAGACTTGGGAACAATGTCTGCCTCCTCCATTGTTGTTCAATTTTTGGTGACTGCAACCATGCAATTTTCTTGACAGTGTTATGGAAATGATTTGCATTGTCTTATTCTGTCCTGCTTTTCATCTTTCCAGTCTAGCCAAAATAAAAACCAGCAATTCTCTGCAACTGTTTTTGACAATGGTCCAGTTGTAAAAAAACAAAAATAGCAATTCAGTTTGCTTTTTGAAGAAAAGAATAAGATTGCAAAGCCACCTAGGCTGGCAATTTGGTTGTTCTTTAACACTGATAATGGACAATAAGTAATTCATACTATGAAGTCAGCAAATTAGCTCATAGGTTTAGAACAAAGTTATCTCTTCAACTTGAAGTTAGTATGCATCTCCTAGCACCTGAGATAATTATATAATAGTAGGGGTAGCAGTGTCCTACTGAAGTGAACTATAAAAGTAAGAGAAATAGAGGGAATATTTTCTGGTTAAACTGTTAGGATCAAAAAAATATTTTTTTCTGGTCAAATCAGTCTATTATTTTAAAAGCCTTTGGAAGTTATTATCATGTTAGGCTTCCATTACAATATTGTTGGTCTACACTTTCTGATATAAGACTAGATTTTATGAGTTATTGGTCAGCTGCAATACTCTGATTCTCTTCCAATACCCTATTTGCAGCCTATATGCATATTTGTGTATTGGACATAACAAAAAGAAACTCTAGCAATAACAATAATATCTGCTTCTCCCTTATTAAGACATCCCAAAAATGCTTTCAATTCCTTCCAAATCTTTCTTCAAGTTCTACAGTCTCTAGAATCCACTTACAGACTTACAGTCTTTACTAGGTAAGCTAGACATGAGTGTATAGCACATGGTATCCAGAATAAGATTTATCTTTTTAAATCACCCTTACTATATAAGACACAATAAAAATAAATCTTGTGCAGTAACGTAGCTAATTTTGATCTAAAGGAAGAGCTGAATGTCCTTTTCCAAAAAAACACCACCAGATCATTGTGATTTAGCTTAATTTGTGGGTACACGGGCACTTTGCACCTGCATTTTCAAGAACTGTAATTTATTCCAGTAGTCATACTTCACTTCTGTACTGCATATACTGCCATTTCAGTGGAAAGTAAATTAGTGCTATTCTTCTCAACATTTTCCTGATGGAAAGAAATTAAGCATAGCAAAATCTATGCTTCTTTTGCAATATACTGTATATAAAAGAGGATGGAGAATTATGCCTATCAAAAGGACATTTTATTTAATTCTTTCTAATTAGGGGAACATTTTAAAAAATGGAAGTCTTTCACACATTCCAAGAAAAAGTAGACATCTCCTACTAGGTGTTCAAACAGAAAATTAACACAGGTCAAATCTGAACAATACATCTTTAAAACAAATCTGAATTATACAGGACTAGGGAGATGCCACGGGTCAATTTCAAGAACCCTGCCTGGGGCTCAGCTGAAACTCAACCACGGAACAAATCTAGGTTGATTTCAGATTCAGCAGATATTTAAATCAATGAGGAAAGTCTGCTACACACTGAATCTATACCTTGATATTCCAGGAGAGATTATGGACTTGGAATGATGCACAAATATGTATGTAAAATAGTTACTTTTCTGAAACCCTAATCAAAATGCCAAAGTGAAGGGAGGGAAAGGAAAAAGCATGACTAACTGATAGCTTCAGCTTCTAATTACAGGGAGTGGTTTTCCCAGGAGTCTCCATTGACAATGATTTGAACTATAATTGTTGAAGTAATATAGCAAAGGAATGTCTTAATGCCATTTTTCACTTCTGTTTTCTAGAATCAGACAGATTAAAATATTTTTTTATATAGAGGCTCTGGGATTGGGGATAGTATAACCTCATATGATTGCCTGCAGGTGGGTACCATGCTCGGGACTTTTCACCAAGTTTCAGCCCTACCTTAAATACAAGGACATTGTTACAATGAGTCATGTCCTCATTACTATATGGTTAAATATATAGGGCTCTAAATAGGGTTGCTGTTAAAGACCACTTGCTCCAATTGACTTAACCATTTATTATTCAGTTTTTACTGATCTGTGCTATGGACCCTATACTGTCCTTCTATAGCAGGGCTCTCAAACTTGCAGCCCACAGGCTGTATGTGTCACATGCTGGTCATGCTTATGTCTCATTTAGTGAAAGAGGAAAAAGTCCCAATACATCACATCATGCCATCGTGACACCACAAATTTGACATCCCTGTTCTATAGAGTTTGGATTGCAATTTAAAGTGTTGATGCAATTTAAGTCTGCAAAGACCTTTAAGACTGTTTGTACATTTGAATTAATTTTGTCAGGAAAAGAAGCTAGTGATTACTACTGTCAGGCGGATACAGGGGCCAAGGTCAGAGATGCTGCTCAAAACAGTTGAATAACCATTAAAAGCAATTGTATTCTACTATAAAGCAATTTTAAAAGTTATAGACAATTCCTTTAAAAAAAAATAACAATGGCAATTTGGGCTGTTTTCCAAATGGAAAATGAACCTTTGTGGCTATCTTCACTCTTCATAGATTTCTAGTCTTTCTTATTTGTCTATCCTTCTGCACCAGAGGTACTATTCAGCAGGTTCTGACCAGTTCTGGAGAACCGGTAGCGGAAATTTTGAGTACTTCAGAGAACTGATAAATGTCACCTCTGACTGGCACTGCCCCTATCTATTCTCTGCCTCCTGAGTTCCAGCTGATTGGGAGGAAATGGAGATTTTACAGTATCCTTCCCCCACCATGCCCACCAAGCTATGCCCACCAAACCATGCCACGCCCACCAAGCCATGCCCACAGAACCGGTAGTAAAAATTTTTTGAATCTCACCATTGTTCTGCATGGTACTTTCATACATTATAACCATGGAATAAGTAAACTAAGGGGAAAGGCAATGTCTTGAATAAGGTAACATACTACCATAAATGGGGTTAATTGGCAAAAAGTCCAGCAGATAGGATAAAGAGCACCAGAAGTCTAATGGCCTAGTTCTTGCTATGTCTTCTGGAACGTACACATTCAAAATGGAAGATGCCAAATTTTGTTGCATTTGATTTCCTATTTTTCTATATATCAGTTTGTTTCATTGGAGTCAAACTTAATCATCTATTTTTAAAAAATCTGCCTAAAATTGATGCAACTTTTCACATGTGTTACTCCCAACCTTTTTGGCATGCAGTTTTCCTAATATATGCAGTTTTCCTAGGTAAATTTATCTTTATATGTTATATTCATTTTTACATATATCTTGGACATATTTTCTCCAAAAATATACATATTTATAAGTACTTTTTAAAAAATAAATTGAGCTAAAAGATGCATTTTGGAAAGCATTAATATCTCATTGCGACTGTGTATCAGTTTTGATTCTGGTTTTGTGCTCAAGAATAAGTAAATTCCCAGGCAAATTAAATGGACCACATTTCTTTCCTGTTTCTACTCAGATGTGTGAATTTCTAGCAGGTAAAGTCAAGCACAAGCAAGAGTCAAAACAGTCATTATACAAAATGCATGTCTGCCTCTGAAAAGATAGCTGTGTATTGTGTCTCTATGTCACAATATTTTGCATTTACTTCTCTCCCTTTCTGCTCCATATTACTGGTATCTTCTGATAAGAAATGGAAACATGAGACCATTATGGACATTGGTATATTCAGCTAAGCAGTACTAGGAGGGAGACACAGCTAGTTATGTGGCTGCTTCTGGACTGGGTTTTGAGGATTCAATAATCTCCTAGGAACTGGAGCTGCACAGGTTACTATTGAGATAGAAATATATTCAAGTTATTGGAGAATATAGCCCAAATAAATTAGCTGCTTATGCAAACAAAGAATTTGAATGGTATAATGAGCTGATGTCATTTTAGGTTCTATATTTCTAATGGACACCATCAAAACTGACACCAGCCAGAGCATAGAAAAACTCAAAGAAATAGTACAAAATTGGAAGGAGTTGAGAGACCTGGCCCATAGAATCACCAAGAGTTGGACCCAACTGAATGGATAACAACACCCTTTCATCATCATCATCATCATCATAGTGTTGTGCTGGTTTACCTTCTTTTTCCAAATCAATTCTAGTAGGTGGCGTTTGACGAAGAGAGTCAAGACTGAGTGGCTTTGGGTTTTGTGATTCTTGGATGCTGTTTTTGGTGCTGAATTTTGTACAACTCCAAAAAGACCCTATGAATATCTGGGGCGGCAGGGATCCTCCTGTACTGACAAGTTTTGCTGAGTGAGCAGGTGTCAGTTGTGGCTAGGTGATCCTTTGAACAACTTTTGTAATGTGCATCAGTTGTGCCTGTTCTTAAATCAAAAGGCCCTAGTCACGGTCATTCATGACCTGATCAGCTCCCAGTTGGATTACTGTAATGTGCTCTACATGAGGCTGCCCTTGAAGAATATCTGGAAACTTCAGCTGGTGCAAAATGTGGCAGTATGAACAATTATGTGTATTTCTCTTAGAATACATGTTACACCTCTGCTTCACAAGTTGAATTTCTTGCCAGTCTTTTTGGGTCCAATTCAAGATGCTGGTGTTAACCCTGAAAGCCTTTCCTGGCATGAGTCTGGGTTACTTTGCCTGAGTTCATCTGCCGTCCTGCCATACCCAGTAGAGAGGGCATGTCACAAGTTCCATCAGTTAGCTAGCTACCTTTGGCAGGCTCTAGGTCAGGGGTGTCAAACTCGATTTCATTCAGGGCCGCATCAAGGTTGTGTTTGACCTGGGGAGGCAGGCGCCATGGCCAGGAGGGTGTGGCCAGCTTGATGTCATTTGTGTCGGGGGTGCCTGTGGTGGCCCAAGTGCTCTTCCAGTGAAAATGGGCTTCCAAGCTCTGTTTTTGGCTGCAATGACCTCCTGCAACCCTCTGCCAGTGAAAATGGAGCTTGCGAGGGCTGTGTGCGGCCCTCCTGAGCTCCATTTTTGCTGGCAGAGGTACCATGGACCAGTCCTTTGCTGTTTCCAGGGTGGCCCCATGGGCCAGAACTAAGTACCCCCCAGGCCAGATCCGGCCCCTGGGCCTTGAATTTGAACCCCTGCTGTAGATGGTGGATCTTTTCTGTGATGGCCGTCACATTGTGGAATCTCTTCCCCCACCCAAGGTGAGATTGGCTTATCACCTCTATGCTTCCAAATGCCCCTTAAGATCTGTTTATGCCAGAAGGGATGGGTGAACTTCTAAGGGGGTCCATTATTATTAACTTTCTCTCATCTATTACTGCCTTGTCTGGTTTTTTTTTTATGGTTTTAAATGTTTTTATTGATGTTAAGTGGTTTTATGTATTTATTCACTGCTTTGTTGTATGCTGCCCAAGGTCACTTTTGATGAGATGGGTGAATATATATGTTGGATAAAGAAAATAAATAAATAAAATTATCCAGCCTCTGTGAAAAACCTCTAGGTTACTCCATCATCTGTCAGCCTCCTTCACTGCTTAAACATCTCATACAATCAACAAGTGCCTCCTATGCCTACCTTGAACCTGTTTTTTTTTGTAGTGTTTTTTTTTTGTTTACATTTATATCCCGCCCTTCTCCGAAGACTCAGGGCGGCTTACAGTGTATAAGGCAATAGTCTCATTCTATTTGTATATTTTTTACAAAGTCAACTTATTGCCCCCCCAACAATCTGGGTCCTCATTTTACCTACCTTATAAAGGATGGAAGGCTGAGTCAACCTTGGGCCGGGCTTGAACCTGCAGTAATTGCAGGCTCTGTGTTCTAATAACAGGCTTCTTAACGGCCTGAGCTATCCCGGCCCCTGGTTGATACTTCTGAGGCAACAGAAAACACAATCTTCTCTATGCAAAAATCCAGTTTCGGAAATTACTATCATATCACCATTATTTATCTCTTCTCATAGTGTATAGTTTCTATATTCCTTCCAAACTTGGTAGCCATTCTTTGAACTTTCTCCTTTTTGAACTGAGGTACCAAAATGGAAGTCAGGATTCCAAATAGAGTTTGCCCAACAGAACTGAGTAAAGGTAGTCTTTGCCTTACAACCAATCATTTAGTGACTTTTCGAAATTATAAAGGCACTGAAAAGAAGTGATTTATATCTGATCCTCACACTTCTTACTGTTGCAGCATTCCCTTGGTCACACAATCAAAATTTGGATGCTTGGCAACTTGCATGTCTTTAAGACAGGCCATCACATCTCAGGCTGATGTGATGGCGATCTGCAAAAGCAAAGTCATTTGGGGAAGTTGGACTGTATTATTCACTTAACAACTACACTGATACAACTTAACAATCGGGAAAAGGGTCATAAAATCAGGTGGGACTCACAACCACTATTTTTCATAGCAATAAAAATTCTGGTCCTAATTGTGGTCATATGTTGTGGCCATACTGTAGAACAACTTCTTTCATAATCTCAAATTTATGTTCATGTTAATGTATTCCAAATCAATCTTATGGATTATGAAGTCCTTAAGTAATCATTTGAATAATATTTCAACATTCCATTCCAAGTTTTTGGTTACGTATATTTCAAATAGAGTGAAACACTACATTTAACTCTGTAAAGTAACAGGAGCATGGAGTGAAACATTAGTGAAAAATGTCATGCATGAATATTTGCAGAACCTATGTCTTGACTGGAGCGCAATGGCTCAATGGTTAAGATGCTAAGCTTGTCAGCTGGAAAGCCAACAGCCCAGGTTTAAGAACAGAGTGCCCAGTGACAGGGCGAACTCTGTCACCTCCTGTCAACCTAGCAGTTTGAAACCATGCGAGTGCAAGTAGATAAATAGGTACCACTTTGTCGGGAAAGGTTATTGAATTCCATATTTTCATGCTGGCCACATGAGGATGGAAATGTCTCTCAGCCAATGCAGGCTGAGAATTGGAGATGAGCACTGCCCCTTGAGTCAGCCATGACTGGACAGGGGAAACCTTTAAACCTTTTTAAAATATATTTAGCTTGTGTGTATGCACATGTGCATGCATCTTTGAGTTAATGTTGAATCCTGGTGACTGCCTGAGAAGTCCCAGCAGGGTTTTATTGGCAGGATTCTCAGAAGTAGATTGCCATTGCGTTCTTTCTAGAGCTGGAAGAAAGGAATATGCCTATTCACTTGAGGATTAGAAGTCACAGTCTGTTTTTAACCACATGCCTTAAACCACTGTACCAAACTGGCTCTTTTAGCTTGTACTGGGACTTCCATTTTGATTATTAATGTACTAGAACAGGGGTGTCAAACTTGCGACAACACATTGTCATCATGTGATGTATCACAACTTTTCCCCCTTCACTAAACTGGGGATGGGCGTTGCCAGCGTGTGACACTTCCGGCCCATGGGCCATAAGTTTGTCACCCCTGCACTAGAAGTAAGCTATTTCTGTCAATAAAATGAAAAACAGAAATTATTTATAAATTGTACTTTTTAATATTTCTATATAGAAAGAATAAACTGCAGAAAATATACCCTGACTGAGCTGAAAGGAAAAAAGGGCAATTCTGGTAAACCTACAAAAAAGAAAAGTGTTAGGTAAAGCGAAAAAATTGAAAATGAAAAAAATGCAATAATCAACGAACTAACAATCAGATCAACTATAGTTATATGTCAACTTTTTAAGGAGTTATCTTCATTATCTGCAGATTTATAAGTAAAAAGTTGAAGTTTGAAAAAAATCCTGCTGCTTTATATGTTAGCTGGATAAAAGGCCAGAATGCCCAGGTCATTTAGAATAATGTTTAATAATAAAGTAATACTATTTTGGAAAAGGGACGTGGTGGCTCAGGGGCTAGGATGTTGAGCTTGTCGATCAAAAGGTCGGCTGCTCAGCAGTTCGAATCCCTAGTGCTGCCATGTAATGGGGTGAGCTCCCATTACTTATCCCTGCTTCTGCCAACCTAGCAGTTTCGAAAGCATGTAAAAATGCAAGTAGAAAAAATAGGGACCACCTTTGGTGGGAAGGTAACAGCGTTCCATGTGACTTTGGTGTTTAATCATGCCAGCCACATGATCACGGAGACGTCTTCGGACAGCGCTGACTCTTCGGCTTTGAAACGGAGATGAGCACCGCCCCCTAGAGTCGGCAACAACTAGCACGTATGTGCGAGGGGAACCTTTACTATTTTGGAAAAGTGGAAAGGGGCTTGCTCCATATGCTTCTTCAAAAGCTCTCTGAAATAATTATAGAATATAAATCTAGTCATAAATTTATTATGTATTATTCATTTCAATAGCTTGTCAGTGTTATTTTGTTTTGCATCAATCTGTAAAATGTATAGAATAGCCTGAGACATAGAAAACATTCATCTTTTTTTTAAAAAAAGTGATAGGGAGATCCAGAAGTAGCCAATGAAATTATTTTGATTTAACTGGGGCAAAAATCTATTTCAGCTATGGATTTTCCAGGATATCTTTGAACAAACCAACTTCATTCTTTAGCAGTGTAATAATGTACTAAAAAGGAATAAGCTACAATTAAATACCATGCTAGCTGTCTGAAAATTTCTAGTTTTCTTCGTACAGAAAAAAGACTGTTGTTTTTATATGTCGCTCCCATGCATTTGTTTTGATGCATGAAAAAGCAAAGCAACCTAGTTTTTGTTGAGATATGGCAAAAAATGCTGCCACTGTAATCTTGCCCATTTCCCCACTCTGGCTGCCTTCCTTTCCATCTAGAAAAAAATTGCAGAAGAAGCTGCCTTATGTTTTCTTTGAAACTTTGGTGTGGAGGGTGAGAGCACCTGTTACTGTTTGATCCTTTATTTACAGTCTGAAATGTGAATCATTTTAGGTACAACACAATGTAGACAGTTGAAGTATCTTCCATTTCAAAGTTCTTCTAAAACCCGCTCTATCATAGCTTTACTTTAGGAAGTCATGTTGAAGCTTTTCTAAAAAGAGGACCCTCAGCAAAAGGTTGGGGAAAGCATTTGAGCCACACAGATGCACATACAAATGCAAGAGAGAAGATACAGTGAAAGAAAGAAAAGTTACTTATCCTTTGGCAATCTCAGAGTAAGTGCCAGGATCTCACACACACTCCAGGATAATGTAAACAATGTTGTCTACTTCTTTATCAAAAAAAGGGAGAAATCATTAAAATCTATTTTCCCCATAAAAGTGAATAAAGATTGTATAAAAAAGGAAGAAGAAAATTTCAGCACAGCACAGCATTGCATAGCATAGCATGGCATGGCATAGCATAACTTTTATTTATAGAGCTTTGGATTTGGCTGAAGCTTGAAATGCCTTATATGCATGCAATGATAAGGAGCAACATTTTTTCTATAACATTAGCATAGTATCAATCTCCTACCTACCTATCTGATGAGAATCTTTTTTCCCAAGTCCCCAAACAGAAATTGTTATAAATTCATCGCAAAACAGAGAGTAGGCTAAACTTGGCCATCGGTAATGGTATTAATAGATATGAATCTATATAAGTCAACCAATATGTCTTCCAAAGGATGGCCATTCTCTTCCTGTAAACTGCAAAGAAACCTGTGGTACAAATCCAGCCTTTTAAAAGGCTTTCCATTGACTCTGCACCTCATCTTTTGGATTTCTAAAATGATGCTTTGTGATTTCCATGTGAAAGAGAAGCCATTCAAATAACTCCATGAAAAGGGGGAAGGGAGTCTTGGTTTCCTGAGTTTCAACAGATGTCATATTTAATTGGTTGCAAAATAAACCAGAGACACAGTCAGCTGGTTTGCCTAGTTTGAGCTGTGCAGACACTTTCCAACATGTGCATTCACCTCCTGTTTTCCGATAAATGGCTGGATGGTGTGAGAATCAAACTTCCCCAAAGGTGCAAAGCAATATGCATACTACACGGAGTGTTTGGGGTTGTATTAAAAAAGTCGCAAGCTGACAGCTGAGAATGCAATTAAAAATATAACAAAGTAACCCCAAAATATTATTTCGAAAGAAAATATTATGGCTGGGTTTTCACCACGTTTTATTTGGGGCATTCCCTTAATGCTTGCTAGGTACTCCAGGTTTTACATCTATAGCATTTGGTTTTACCAATTTTTCCATCCACCTGCTCAGTTTTATTCTATATTCCAGATTATTCATATGTAAAATTATTTCAACATAATTCATGCTGCGTCATCCATAAACTTTCCCTGGTCAGAGGTCACAGTGTTTGGCACTGTAAAAATACAGGCCAGGAAGATATGAACAGGCCTCAAGGGTTTGTTTTTTTTTAAATCAGGTCAGTTGCAATAAAGATAAGTTATTACACTTTGTGTACTGCCATTCTACTTCCTAAAATTTAGAGGCTCAGATTTGTCATGGTGAAAGGCAACTATTGATGCAAAATACTCCTACTGTCTTACTAGACATGAAAAAGTTCTGTTAAGGACCCCAAAGAAGTTCCTGAACTATAAATAAAAGTTGACTTTGATATGCTATTTTCCAATGTTCAAATATCACTGTTACAAACCATGCCTCAGTTTGGAAATTTGTCATTATTATTATTATTATTACTCCTGTTGCCACTGGTGGCTGAAGCAACACTGGCTCATTGAGGCTAATTCATACATTGAATGGATGATCTGAATCTAGATTTTGGTATGTGGCTTTGTGTTTTATCCCCTTTTCTACCCCAGTGTTTTAAACATTTGTACTTCAAACATGAGCAAGGTCAAAAGAGCTTCATTCACCTGTGACAACCAAACTGAGCACTATTTGTCCCTTTAGTTGAGAAAAGAAATCAGGTCTCAAGTATGAGAGGAAAGAGCTTAATCCCCAGAAAAAAATCAAATTCCCCAAATGCATTGGAGAATAATCTGTTCCTGAAGATGGAATTAAAACACACACACAATACCCAGGAAATTCCTTACACTTAAGTCCAGGTTTGCTAATGCATAGGGATGCTTTTTAACAGGTCTGACTTGGCAGATGACCTCTCTTGTTTGTTCATATGTGTTTTCCAAAATATAAAAGTGAAATAGAGTCCCAAAGGCACTGTACTTGAAAGGTTATGAGAGTTAGAGATTTTAACCATGCCTGCCAAATCAGCAGATGGCTTGTGATTATAATTATATGCATCAATAAAACGAATAATCTTACAAAATTTGAATTTCTACTAAAGTAAGGGATTTAATAAGCAGATGCAACAGAATGCATTTTCTTTAACCCTTTTTGTTAAGAGTGACAGCTCACATACAGAACCCAACAAGTTCTGCTCAAGCAACTTGTTAAGATAAACATTATGTATTTTCTTTCTATAGCATGAGTGAACTTTGGCCGAATAATTATTTTGCTTTCGCTCAACATACTACCCTGTTATCTTTGCTTCCCAATATCATATATAGAAAAGTCATGATCCTTTGACAAAAGCTAATAAACATAACAGATCCTTATTGAAAAAGGATTCCCAAACAAAAAATTGTTTGGGAATTTCATCCAATAGACTTTGGATCCGAAAATATCTTGTTACGTCTACTGAATTTTAAAGGTTTTTAAGGTCTGAATATGAAAATAATAAGTGCTACGCTCTCTTTTTTTTTAAAAAAACATTCATTGCATGTTTACAATTGGATATGTAAGGTTTAGTTGATAATATAAAACTTAGATATAGCACAATACATTGGCAGACACAATTATAAAGTGGCTATCCAAATCTAAACTAATGAGTAGTACATTTTTATACAATCCATATGCACAGCTTGAGAGTAAACAGTGAAATCCAGTAGGTTTACTTTTAAACAAATATATTTAGGATCAGGCTACATGAGACAAATGTAAAGGAGCACATTAAGTTTAAATTGCTGGGCTGTTTTTACGAGCACAAAATAGAAAAAGAGCAATTTTGTTTGCAAATGGATTTATATCTTCATACTATAATTAAGGGACAAGAAAATGTCATTGAAGAACAATTTGGTTCAGCACGATGAAAACATAGTCTCCTTTGGAGATAAGTCGTATTTAATGTTTGATTGCATTTGGACATTATAAATATCACTTACTGGCTACAGAAGCAGTTTTTGAGCACTGTTTTATTCAGTATCATACATTTGATATTGATAGGCTAAGAATTTTTTGATCATTACTTTTTTTTTCATTGAGAATAAACAAAATCAGTTTTTGATACTATGTAAATCTTTGTTTTACAAGGTTGATACTAATATTGCTTTTGGAAATATTAACATTTCATTTTGCAATTCAACTGCTTCATGTACAACCAAAGAATGATGTTTCAATAGAAATAGAGTGAATGTCATCCTTCCATATCTGATATAATATGATATAATATATAATGTTCCTTTGAAAACTGAATATTGATAATAATAATTCTAAGTAGTTTTCAGATAAAAGAACATAAAATCACTTTAAGAAGGATTCTGTGATAGAATAGCACAGCTCCAAATCTCACTTCAAATGAAAATAGCTTTGACAAATGCAATTATGATTTGAGGGAAAAAGAATATAGAGGAATGTTTAGAGACATCATTTCAATTAGTTTGCTTACAACAGCAAACTTAAGCACCCAGAATATTCTGTGAAGTTCAGGATCCTTGCATATCTTGTGTTTGATAGAAAGTTCTCTGTCAAAATATTGTTGGTTTCTTGTATAAGTGAATGAGTAAGTGGGTGAGTGAGATAAGAGTCATACTGGCAAAAAGTTAACTTTTGAGAGGATTTACACATAAGCCAAAACCGTAAACCCCCCTCCCCCAATACACACACACAAGCAACATAGTAGGAACAAAGCTTAAAACAACTCAATCTATCTTGATTTCTCTCTCCCTAAGATACCTCTAAGACTTTCTCATTACCTGTTCTCTCTCTTGGAATTCTTTTATTTTTCATTTGAGTGACAAATGGAACCTAACTTTATATTTTGTAAGCAGTCTAAGCTTTTCTCATTAAAACATTTTTTTTAAAGTTACCATACAGTTAACATTCTGTAATTAACACAAGCCTTGACTTGCAAAGTTTGAGTGATTCTATCAAGATACTTAAATTTCAACCACCGTTGCATTTATGTTGATATACAGATAATAAAATTTTGCAGCTTGGGATATTATTTTCTATAAATGACTTGAAGAGACTATTCTATACATATTTAAAAAGCATACATGTCATCTTCTTAAATTGAAAAGGGGGGAGTTCCATATCTATAAACAATAGGAGCAAGCCTGTAAATTGAAACTATTGGTTAAAACTCTTAAAAAGTCAAGAAGGAGCTTCATTCTGCATCATGCCATGTTTCAGTTATAAAATGATAAACTTCTTTAAGGTTGCAGGGTCTACTTCTAATGATATTTTTGAGTTACAGATCTACTAATGAAAAACATGGGAGGAATTAAGCAAATATATTAGATATTTGAAATGTTCTTCAATAGTTTGGTGGCTATATAGAGAGATATAATGCTCAGAAAAATTGTGTAGCCATCATTTTTTATGAATACACAGCAAAATATTCAGTTAGATCTTGAACCTGGCATGTGGTCATTTTTTAGGTTTGTAGACTTAACAAATACATGTGTTCCATTACAATTTCAAATTGTCTAAACAATCACTTGATGCTACTCTGAAATTTTTCTATGAGAAATTACAATTGTAGGCAAGATTTTAACTTACTAAAGAAAAATGAACTGTAAAAACATAAATTAGAAATGTTTCATCTTAAAACTCTAGCTGAAATGACATGCTTTCCTGAGAAATGTAATGCGATTTGTAGACAGACTTGCTTGAATGCAGCATTACTTTTTCCACTATATTTTATGTTACTTTTGTAGCAGTTAACAGTTTTGTAGAATTAAACAAACATATGTGTTACTGGGTTACAAACACTCAGGAACATATGGTACAATTGTAATTACTAACTTGAACTTGACACACTTCTAATTCAGCTTTCCTAGCAGAAGAAATTGAAGGTGTAAAGAACAGTTGTAGATGAATAACCTGATACACAACATGCACATATTGCTATTCATTCTACTCACAATTTAACTTTTAAGCATTCATAAAGGGGTTCTGAATTTTCAGCATCTGTTATAATGAAGGTACTCTCAAATAATATTAATTCTGTGTTTGTGGTCTTCTACCCACGTTAATTTTTTCACTGATTGCAGTATGCTTTGATTTGCAGTTTTATGTTGCAATAATAAGCCTCTCTTCTGTTCAAATTTGATATATCAAAATTTGTGATGTTTGTTTTCAAATAAATGTGTTCAGCTAGGTAGAAAACTTTCAATTAGCCTCTTATAAATACTTGAATAAAAATATACCTTACAGAGGTTTATCAATTACCTCAGAATGCTTGCTTTCCATAATACAATAACTAAATAAAAAAGAGACTATACCAGCATGGTAATGCAAAAACGCTTCATTTGAAATTTTAACTATTAGTCAAAGGCAAATAATAGTATTATTTTTATCAACAGAGACGTTCAAATGCATATCTTACACATTTGTAATCAATGTTCACTTTTCATCTATTACTTTGATTTTGAAGATAAGAGCAGAAAAAAATGTTTCAGGCAGCAAGACTTTCCTACAACTTCCTGTTACCATCCCCCACCCCCAGAATATGAACAACAAGATTTTATATTATATATATATATATCCTTTGATCTCCTAAACTCAGTGATTGCTACTTCAACAACAAAACCATACAAGTTTGATTAGCTGCCATTCTTACACTTTTATAGATTTTATGACTGTTATCAAAAGTACCTTACATTCTTCTTTTATTTTTTAACTAAAGCTTCGAGACTTTGACTTTGATGTAATGCTATGGTTTCTATCTAAAATATTATTTTATGAAAACATCATTTCCAATGCCATTTTTCTTAAGCATTTGGCAAGTTGATGGAAATGTGAAATTAATCCACACTTATGGTTGTTCTATAGCTTCAAGCACTTTCAGTTCTGCAGAGAACTAGAAAAGAGTAGGTTCCTGCAAAGTTGACCATATAGGATGAAGAAACTGCAGAGGTAGCACTTATCAGATTCAGATATGACAAAAGAATGCATTTCTCCCCACTACCACCCCTTAAGTCCCCCAGAACATTAAGTTCACTGAGCATCCCGTCTTTCCACTTTACTTTAGAAATTCAAAACTTTTGTGAAGATGACAAAGAGAGGAAAAAGCACCATGTCTTTTTTAAAATCCCCTATACTGGAGTGGCACAAAAGCTTTCCTTGCATTATGACCTACTTGTCCAGAAATGGACTTCCAAGCCTATGCTTAGGCTAAAATTTGCTCTACTTTCTCCCCAGGGCATAATTGTCAGACTGACTTACCGTGTGCCTTTTAGCCTTTGTTCTGTCTCTCGCGCTGACATCAGGGAAGCAGTGATGTAGAATAACGCAGGGGTGGGCTAGGTTAGTCCAGTGTTTGTGTTGTTGTGTGGTGTGCAGGGACACTCTGTGATACTCTAGTGAGCTGCTAAGCTTTTTTTGTAGGCTTTGTGTCATTTACTTAACGACCAATCTCATTAGCTGCCAGGGTACAATGGGCTGATGCATTTTCTATGTACATACTCCACACGCTGACCCTCAAGGTTGCCGAAGGTCTATTTAATCAGTCAGATGCTGAATATATTTGCAGTAAATCACTAAAAAAAAAAAGACTACAGAGGTATCTCATGAAGCTTTAATGTTTCTTGGGAGCTTGTTGAAGGAAAGAGGCATGAGATTTAAACATAGACAATGGGGCAGAATGGAATGGGACAGTAAGAAAGCTTTGCACTGGTGACCTTTAATAATTGTCACAACTTTGTCACCTAGCACCTGAACATTTGTGAATGTTAATTTCTGCATACAGATCATGCTTCAATATAATTACATTTTCATCCTGAAATCCTTTTAAACAAATGAAACAAAATAAGATGAATCTTTTCCCCCCCCCACACAGGTGGGCAAAGGTGTGCTTTCCTCGCTCCCTCATCCCATGCACCCTCAGAGCTGGCATTCATGAATCTCTGCTCTCTCTTCAGTTACAAGCCATAAACCCTTTTAACTCCTATGAAGAATGACATGCTCAAAACCCCACTGAATGACGACAGCTGTCCATAAGTATCAGGGAGAGTTCTATTGTCCAACTTGTCCCTAGATAAAATGAATACTTTACAGCAGAGGCTGTTCAGCTTGGCTAAAGAGTATGGGGATAAGGGGAGGAGGTCACTGGAGATTTCGCTCACTAATTTAATCTGGGAAAAGGACAGGCACTGCATCTCACTTGAACAGACTGGCGGCAATCTGGGCACTCACAGAACTATCTCCTTTTGCCTGTGCTCTATTTATTCCTTATCTCTGTTTACCAACTGCTAGGTCCCTTTCATTCACACCATGAGGCCGTTCTCCTACTATCAGTCAGCAGCTGACACTGTAGAAGAGCCTCAAAGGCAAAAAAAAAAAAAAAAAAGGGGGGGGGTCAAAACTAAACCAAAGCTGTATAAACAATGAAGCAGCAGAAGTAAATGCATAAATCCTAATTCTTAACCCAACCCACAGGGTGTGAACAGAACCTTTATAGTAAATCCAGCAAGCCCAGAGTAATGAGCTATGGGCTAGAGATGAAACATGGATAGCCAAATATCATTCATGAAATCATCATCTCAGGAAGAAACACAAATGCACACATTTTATATGCTCAGCATGGCATGTATGGTAATTGCTTTACTGTTTAAACTTTATCACTCAATATGCTCATCAGGCAGAAATGAGTCAGATTCGCCTAGCAATGCCTGGTTTAAAAGTTAAGGAGGTTTTTTTTTAAGACTATCAAACTTTTTGATCAATGTTTCATTCATTTCTGGATTTTAAGTACAGACATAACAGAAGATAGACAGGAATGATATGTTCATTTCTATAGTACTGTAACATTTCTATAGTACTGTTCTGTATTAAGCATTAAGTCAGATTTCCCAAAGTAATGCCCTGCAGAGGTTTAAAATTCGATAACCTTTGCACCCAGGACAGCCTTGCCAGTGGTTGTTCTAAGTGATCTTGTCAAATAATTCTAGCAAACAAATAAGCAAAAACTCATGTGACTTCCACATATAACTTTTGTAAAACTTCAGTAGATGTGAAAGAAGGTGAGTCAAAGTATAGGAAAGAACTATTTCCTCCCACTTTCCACTCTGTGCACAAGACAAAAATATACGTGCCTTCCTTCAGAAATACATCTGACTCTTGAATTTTGTATTTATCTATTCAGATTTAATTCTCAGTTGTAAATTCAGTTCACTTTAACCAAACATAGATAGCGGCTTAAATTGTTTTACTGCTAGGGAAAGGAAATCAAATGTATTTATTTACTCATTTAATATAAGCCAGAGAGTAGTTTCCCAGACACTAATTTCAAAGTTGTGTAGAATAAAGTTATATCACAAGAAAATGGGAGGTGTGTCTGAAACTATTACCTGGTACATTTGAAAAGATCTAGTCTGCTTTTTAAAAAATGAAAGTAATAGATTATATCATTCAAAACATTTCAGATACATTTTAAGGATTGTTGGAAAAATAGTGACAGAAATATTGATCATTATCAAAGATGATCTATTATGACAAATTTCAGATTTGATTTCCACCTATATGCATTATGAGCAATGAAGTCTTTAGTA